>NC_079219.1:19545716-19794664 GCF_029633865.1 Lampris incognitus
AGCCATAGTCCAAGTGTTGCATTCGGCCTGCTTGTCTGAGCAGGACCACATCCCCGACATGTAGGTTTCTGCGAAGCGCTGTCCACTTCTATATGCATTGTAAACAAGGTAAGTACTCTTGTTGCCAGCGTGTCCAAAATTTATTTGTGATAGCTTGCACTTGTCTCCACTGTTTCATGTACACATCCTTCTCTGAGAAGTCACCTGGGGGTGGTGGGACTCCGATCTTTTGCGTGAGGAGCATTGATGGAGATAGTATCAGGGAGTTGTCTGGGTCTGTGGATACTGGTACAAGTGGTCGGGTATTCATAATGGCAGTGACTTCCGCCATTAATGTTGAGAGCACTTCATGGGTGAGGCGAGTGTTTAGTTTGAGCAACATAGAATTCAAGATTCCTCTCGTAGTGCCTATCATTCTCTCCCAACAGCCCCCCATATAGGAAGCGTGTGGTGGGTTGGACTCCCAGACACCTGCTCACTAAGATACCCTTGAATATTTGGGTCCTGCTGGCTTCTGCCAATCCCAAGTTCCTTGCTTGCGCCAATGAAGTTAGTTCCGCAGTTGGACCTTAACCGGGCCTCTAATGGCGAAGAAACGCCTGAGTGCATTTATGCAACTCGATGTGTCCATGGACTCTAGCAGCTCAACACCAACTGCTCTTGAACTCATACAACTGAACATGATGGCCCATCTCTTGCCTCCTGCCTGTCCTCCTCGGGTTCATCTAGCTGCAAGTGACCAAGGACCAAAGACATCTAGTCTCACATATGTAAATTGAGGGCATACCTGAAGGCATTCGGAAGGTACGTCTACCATGTGTTGTTCCTGGACCTTCCCTCTGAGCTTCCTGTATGTCACACAATTGTGGAGCACTGAGTTTATGTGTCTTTAACCACCCAAGACCCATAGTCCTGCTGCCCTTACTGCTCCCTCTGTAATACGATGACCCTGGTGCTTCACTTGTTCGTGATGGTGGCGTGTCAGCAGTAGGGATACATGGCGGTCTTTAGGCAAAATTATAGGATGCCTTTCACCAGTCTCCAGGTTGGAGTGTCGTAAGCTGGCCTCTGACACGGATCAAGTTATCCTCGATGACCGGGCTGAGCTTTTGGAGACAGCTGTTTTCGGGAATCAGTTTTTGCGCTTGGAGAGCTGCAAGTTCCTTTGTGAAAGCTGACTTCTGTGATGGTTGAAGGACAACATGCATTGCTTGATCCAGTTCCTCTGGGGTGCAAGGATGTTTACACCTGTACCACCCTTTGCACTCACTGTTTTTGTTCGTCTGTTTGCAGGATCTGGCGATGTGGATGAGGAAGGCAACGCCTCTGAGGAGTGAGCGGAGACTGGCAAGGTGTTGGAAGCAGTCTGGGGTGAGTATCTCCTCACTCAGGTAAGTATTGTAAGTCTTTACCTTTGGTCGGATTTCTGTGTCATTTTCCGATTCTATTAGGTTGAATTTTTCACTTATTTGTGCTTTTTCGGTGGGTAGTGATCACAGGAAGGATGGTCCAGAGAACCAGGTGGTCTGCGCCAGGCGAGATACAGGTAGGGACCTTGACGTGTGGTCAGCAGGGTTTTCCTCGGTGTGAACATAATGCCATTGCTCTGGGTTTGATGACTGGTGTATATGTTGGACCCTGTTGTGGACATAGACGTAGAATCTCTTAGTGGCATTATGGATGTAACCAAGGATTACCTTACCGTCGCTGTAGAAGTTTATAGCATCAAACTTGATGTCTAGCTCATCTTGGATGAGAGCCACCATGTTGTGGCATGTTCACATAAGTACTTGGTATGTGAAGCTGCCGGAGGTCTTGGGAGAGATTCTCGCAAAGTGTCCCACTTGTCAAGCTTTTCTTCTGGGAGAGGAGTATCCCAGTCTGAGAGTTCAGAGGTAAGCTCTCTTAAGAGAGCCCTTCCCTGGATAGTGACGGGTGTGCCAACAGACCCAGGAGATCAAAGATGCTGTTTATCGTGGATAGAACCCCGTGGCGAGTGAATGGCTTGGGTTCTGTCAACACAAAGAAAGTGAAGGTATCTGTGGATATCTCACAGAGGAGACCCAAGCTGCACTGTGTGAGCAGTATTTCTCCAGTGAGGTCTAGGTCCTCGACGATTGTTGCACAGTCCTCAGGGGGAAAGGCTTTCAAGATGGTTTGGCTATTTGGGACAAACTTGTGGAGACGAAAGTTTGATTCCCTCAGAGAGGCCTGCGTTCTCCTTATTAAGTCGATTGCTTCATGGTCGGCTGGTGTGGATATCAAGCCATCGTCAACATAGAAGTGTCTTTCCACAAATTCAGTGGTGTCAGTGCCATGCTGCTGTGCTCCTTCTCTAATGGCTCATGGCTCTTTTCAAACCATACATTGCCACAGCGAGCAAAGGGCTGTTGCTGAAAACATGGACTTTCATCCAGTATGCAATGACCTCTTTGGTAATGTCATTGTCCTGGTAACACAAGAAATGAAGAAAGTTGTGGTGGTCTTCGCTCACCTCAAAACAGTGGAATATCTCTTGGATGTCTGCTAACACTGCTACCTTCTCTTTGCGGAAGTGGAGAAGAACCCCAATTAGGGTGTTATTCAAATCCGGGCCGGTTAGCAACATATCATTGAGGGAGACACCACAGTACTGAGCGCCGGAGTCGAACAAAGACTACCCTGATCTGGTTAGGCTTCTGAGGATGATATACCCCAAATGTAGGAAGATACAAGCGTTCCTCACCAACCTTTAATGGTGAAGCCACCTCGGCATGTTCATTTTGGAAGATCTTACCCATGAATGCAAAGTACTGTTCTTCATTTCTGGTTTTCTTTTCAGTACTCTCTGCAGAGACATGAACCTGCTGATGGCCTGCTCTCTGTTGTTGGGAAGATACTGGCGTGGTTCCCTGAATGGGAGTGGGGCAACCCAACTATTCTCATCGTTTCTGTAGACGTTAGAATCCATCCTGTCCACAGAAAGTCATATCCTGAATCGATGGAGCAGGTCTGTTGTCATGTTCCATTCTGTTAAACACTGTTTTTCCCAGTGTCTCCTCTGTAGCTTTGGCTACTCAGTTGAAGCTATCCTGTGTTCCCTTGACATGCATGTAGCTTGTGCAGGGTTGAAAAATTGAATGATGACCACTTTCCAGCACATTGGTCTTGAAGCTGTTGACCGTTGGCTTATGAACATTTCCCAGGCACACTTCTCCCACTACCATCCAGTCAAGGTGTAGGCGTTGTGCGAATGGAGCATTGTGCAGCCCGTTAATCTGCTGTCTCACCTTGTGCACTCTCAAAATGTCTCTTCTGAGAAACAACATAATTTCTGCATTCAGATCTTGTTCCGGGAGGTGTTTGGCGATATGCTGGAGATGGGGTTGGTGTAGCACGGCACTTGGTGTTGGAATCTCTAAACGATTATTCAGGATCTCACTACACTCAATGAGTGGTGAGAGAAATGACCGCTTTGCCATCTAGAGATTCAACTTGGAATCCTTTGGCACGTCTCCCTGACGTTTCTATTAAACCAGAGCAGGTTCTCAGCTGATACAGGAATGGTTTGCCTTACACACCAAAGAGGTTGAAGGACTCTGGTTTGGCCAGTGAGCGATTGCTCTGGTCATCCATTATCACTTAGGCATTGATAGCCTTGTACTTAGGATCCTTTGGATATACCTTTGCGAGGCAAATCTTTGCACACGACCGGCTCCATTGGCCTGTGCTGCAAACCTCTGTGCAGCTTGAGCTAATGACAGCTGGGTTAGCATTAGCTTGTCCCTCCCCGCCGTTCTCTTGGAACAGTGAAGGAGCCTTTGGAATTTGAGGGGTGGGCCAGGATGCATGGCTGTGTCATGGTAGGTGCGGTTGCATTCCAGGCATTTCACTGATGCCTTGCAATCCTTGGCAAGGTGTGACGTGGGTGCACAGCATCTGAAACATATACTTTTCTCCTTGAGGAAGGCCTTTCTCTCATCAATTGGTTTGTTTCTGAATGCTCTACAGTCCTGGAGTGAGTGTGTTGTGCATTGGGCAGGTCTTGGTTGGGTCATCATTTGTTAGTTTTTTGATTCTTATTGTGGAGACGTCTGTTTTGTGTACTGGGAAAGTTCTGTCATTGTTGAATTTCTTCACAGGGAGTCTCTTCAGTTTGGTAGAGGTTGCAGTGCTCCCTTGGTGCATGAAGCTGGGATCATTCCATTTTTTGGCTTCATAACACACAAATCTGCAGAAGTACTCAATGGGAGGGAACCATTTCTCAACCTGGAGAACCATTTCTCCTGATGTCCAAAAGGTAGTTTTTCTGAGGTTGGTAAGATGCCTCGTGAGGTGTCCAAATACGGCAGACCCATGAGATAGCCATCTTCCTTGGCACCAAGGATTTAAGTCAGCAAGTTGCTGAAATCGCGAAGCTTGGCATGGTCTCTGGTGGTGAGCTTTGGGAAACTCTCCAACCACTGAAAAAGTGACTTCTCCATAATCTCTAGTGCAGCCTACCACTCGCGGAGATGTTCCCAAGCTTTGCGTAGCACCTTGGTGGGATTGCCAACATACACTGAGAGTATGCATTTTATGTATTCACATGACTCCTTGCCAAGCCACTTTGTCATGAGGTTGAGTTGCTGAACTGCACTCAGATTAATGCCACTGATTGTATTGGTGAATGAGGCATACCATGCGTGGTGTTTTTGGGCTTGTCATCAAATTGGCACAGGCCTGAGGTTGTGAGATCTTGTCTGGCTAAGTACTATGCCAAGGGTTCTGCTACAAGTGTTGGGATGGCTATAGAAGCTTGTTTCGGGATATAGGGCTGAGCGTGGACGTTCATTCGTTCAGGAGTGTATGGTTGAAAGTCTTCTGCATGTGACTGCTTTGTTATGAAGCTCTTGTCCTTTTCCATATGGGATGGGCCTGCAACAGGTGAGTATGGGAAGTGAGCACATTGTTTCAGGGCATTTTGTGAACGGACATATTCACCTGTACGTTCGATTTTATTTTCAGACTCTGTTGCTGCAGCTTTATCTATAACTTTCAAACCTTCTGCCATTTCCAAAACCTGTGCTTCTGCTGCTGTGGCTTCTGCCTCACATTGTAGCTGTAGCACTTCTAGTTCTGCATCTATTTTAGTTTTTTCAAACTGTGCTTCAGCATCTATTCTCTTTTTTACAGCATCTCTAGCGCTTGCGTCCAGATCCTTATTAGCTGACTCTAGCTTCAGCTTTAGTTGCTGTGATGCATATGCTGCTTAGACTAGCTTTCTCGGCCATAGCCTGGGCATGTCCTGCTGTGCTGGATGAAGAAGCTGATGATCTTACACTTGAGGTTGATGATTTTACACTTTTGGAAGCCATTTTGACACTGCAAATACTGATCCCTTCTGTCTTTTCACTTTAGTGTTCTCGTAAGGGCGTAAGAACCACAGACTAAACATGAAGCTAAACTCCACTCAAAATGACAAAAGAGTCGTCAACATAGTTGCAGAAACATTTACTGGTAACTCCTTCTTAATGAAATGGAGTGAAAACTGCAGGATAATAAAAATACAGAAAAGGAAAATGCACTAAGTCTTGTGTTGATTTTTATAAATTTCGATTGTACTGGAATTAGTATTATAAAGGCATGAACTACCTTGTATATGCTTGTAAATAAGTTTTTAAATCTTAACTTATTAAACACATTTTCATCTAATAACCCTTTATATATGAACTTTAACATGTAAATAATGAAATATAACAACTTGATTCATCAGTCCTTGTGTGTAGATGCAAATGGATCCATGTACTGACTAACGCATGCGGCTTTCCCTGCATTTCCGGCATTCCCTGGTCTGACTGACAGTAAGTGATGTGTTGACTAACAGGAAGTGATGTGTTTGAACTAACTTTATAAACATTTTTTAATAAACAATACAATTCAATTCAAAGCATTAGAAAGCAGTAAATAACATTACAAAATAACATGTCTTGTAGACATCACAAGTACATATTCAAATATTAAGAAATCTTTACAGCAAAAATACAATGCTAGTCATATTATAGATGTGATGTCAAAGTGTTAAGAATCATAGATCTGACAAACATGTTTAATAGTCTGGATCATATACTTTTGCCTTGTCAGTTGTCATAAGATGGTGCATTATTGTAGGGTCTCCAGGTTAAGATATAGTCCTTGTCTCTCCATCTCAGACCCAAAGCCTGCTGTCTGATTGTTCATAAGCATTACATTATTCCTGAGGGAATCAAATTTCACATGTGAGCACATCGATACACACACACAGGGACGCACAAACACGCAATCAACCAGATCTGCACATAGACACAGACTTATACCCACACATTCATATACACACCCTTCGCTCACATGTGTAAAACATACATAGATGCAAAAACAGGTATATTAAACCACACATGCACACAATAACACAAATACACAAAACCCTGGAACTAGTATAAATACATGGACGGGTGACAAAATAAAGGAAAAACCTGAATACTTGACCCCTACAGTGAGGGGGTCTGGTGGCTCTGTTATGCATGCTGTGGGGGTCATTTTCCTGGCATGGTTTGGGTCCACTTGTCCCTTAGAGGGAAAGGTCACTGCAAATCAATACAAAGTTATTCTAACATTATTACCCTGATGGGAGTAGTCTCTTCCAAGATGACAATATTCCCATCCACAGGGCAAGGGGGGTCACTGAATGGTGTGATGAGGATGAAAATGATGTAAATCATACACTACGGCCTTCACAGTCACCAGATCTCAACCCAACTGAACACCAATGGGAGATTTTGTAACGATGTGTTAGACAGCACTCTCCACCACCATGATCAAAACACCAAATGAGGGAATATCTTTTGGAAGAATGGTGTTCATCCCTCCAGTAGATTTCAGAGACTTGCAGAATCTATGACAAGGAGCACTGAAGCTGCTCTGGAGGCTCATGGTGGACCACCACCTTACTAACACACTTTATGTTGGGTTTTCCTTTGTCACTCGTCTGTATACAAAGAGACAGAAAAGAGGAGACAGACAAAACAGCAAAAGAAAAATGTGGGAGGCAGACAGACAGATGGACAGAACTGATAGATGGAAACAAAGACAAACGTGAGAGAAAGGCAGACAAAACCTGAGAGAGATTGAGAGGGGAGAAAGTGAGAAAAGGAGAGAAGCACATAGAACAGAGAAAGACAGAGACAGAGGCAGGGAAGACAGACAGACAGAGATAGCTGTGTGGATAGCGAATGTGGTCTAAACACAGTAATTTTAACCATGGGAATAGCTGATGGCTGGAATGGGGTTTAGTGGCTACAACAAGCACCTTGAGCATCAGCCAATCATACACCAGAAGAGTTGGAATCATTGGCGAGGAAAAGGGGAAGGCCACCAGGTGCCAGAATAAAAAAAAAAAGAAAAAAAGGTGGAACAAAATTGTCCTGTGACATTTTCGACAACCTTGTGTGAACATTCACTAGTCTTAACAGCTAGAAACAAGAGAAAAGTTGTTTCCGTGAAGGTTCACTACTTTATCCCCCCAACCAAAGGCAGTGGAAGGGTGTTTTACAGGTGCACGAATGATGCAACACTAATGAGAACTCTGACATTTCTGGGTAGATCAGAGACTCGGGTGCAGAAAAAGACTCAGGACAGAAGGAGTTTCCTTTTCAAAGAGGCAACATCTTTACTGGAGAGCCAGACAGTCGTACACAGGTAATCTGTCCAAATCAAACGAACAAATCCAGGCAGGGAGTAGGAAAAAAAATCCAAAACCAGAGAACAAGCAAAGTCAAAAACCATAGAGACTAACACTAGGGACTAAATGCTGGAAAGTGATGAACACACGAAGACGACCAAAGACAAGCTGGGTAGGGAAAAGGGAAACGGGGGGGGGGGGGGTGTATATACACAGTGTCGGCTGATGGCAAAACCAGGAGCAGATGAGTAATTGGAAACAGGTGTGGATGATCAATGGCGAGACACATGAGGGCAGGAACTGAAACAACAAGACAGGTGAGTACTTCAAAATAAAACAGGAAAAACAACAGGGGATGATTAACGGGATGTTACAAGAACAGTTTTCATGGGGTTCGTGTGACTACTCAAAGAGACAAATTTTGACTAGATGTCACGCAAGTTACATCCATAATCACTGAGAGGGTTGCCGAAAAGGGCTGAAGATACAGCTACAGGAGCTCGACTGAGAATCAAATGGTTTGAAATGGTAGAGTTAACTCCGATAACCTTGTGTGTTATCGGAGTTGTTAAATGTTTTTTCGCCTTCGTGGGTTTTAGTTGTGGTGAACACAACGCTCTCTCCGCCAGGAGCTCAAATGATCAGATCCATTAATGGTGCATCGTTCCAAAGTGGTGGTGTAAGTGTTCAGTGTTTTCTAGATAATCAGTTGCAATTTTAGACCACAATATCCACCACTTATCAGTTTCATCTCAACCTGTTTGAGTTGCATTTTCCCAGCGCACAACTGGGGAAATAGTAATGAACATCCTTAATGCATTTTGTACCACATCTTGTGACTGTACGTATGGTAGCTGTTGGTTATGAAGTCTTGAAATGAGTATTAATCCTCTTAAAGCACAGTCAGACGGCAGGAAAGAGTATTAATTCTCTTAAAGCACAGTCAGACGGCAGGAAAGAGTATTAATTCTCTTAAAGCACAGTCAGTCGGCAGAAAAATCACTAAAACCCTCAATAAGTGATGCATGCTGGCAAAAACGAAGCTTGATAAATATACGTGGGTGTTTGAGGAAGTCATCGTGGTCAGATGAAAAAGAACAAAATGATTGGTTGACAGAGTTTACAGCCTTGACTGTGTGTGTGTGTGTGTGTGTGTGTGTGTGTTCGCTCTGTTGAGCCAACAGATTAGATGCTTCCTGCTCAGTTAGCCACAGCAAGCAGTGTGGATGCACTCCAAGCCACACGCTTGGAGTGTGCGCACGCTCGCACACGCACACACACACACACATAGAAAAAAATCTCTCTTACTACAGTTGCTCAACACAAATACACACATACTTGGCCAGACTCATACTCACATGAACAGACACACACACACACACACACACACACACACACACACACACAACTAGAAACACATGCACGAGCAACCACACACACATAAAATAAAATGTGCACACACATAGACACAGACACCAATCATCGGTGGTGTGTGATAGCATGAGCGGGGAATGACAGAGGGCTACGTGGCAGAGCTCATCCTTCACTCTCTCAGGGAGAGAAGGATGAACAGAAGACAGGGAGAGAAAGGAGAAGTGAAACACAGAAGAGGAGAGCTAGACAGGGACAGCGACATGTATAGAACAGGGTGACAAGTTTGAAGAAAGACATGAAAGGAGGTAAACAGAGAGAAGACAGTAGAAGATTTTTTTAAAACCTTTTCTCATCTAAAAACCCAAATTGCAGCAAATACATGCTAACCTATCATCACCTCAAACCACATGAGATTAATGAGAAAAAATCATCACTAACGCTGACAGGATATAAAAACAGCTGAGTAACCAAGCCTGATTAATCTGATGGCAACTCTATTAGATGATTATTGTTTGTGTTTGTTGTTTTTTTTATTCCCCTCCCCCTTTTCTCCCCAATTGTACCCAGCTGATTACTCCACTCATCCGAGCTGTCCTGGTCGCTGCCCCCCCCCCCCCCCCCCGCCGATCTGGGGAGGGCTGCAGACTACCACATGCCTCCTCCGATACATGTGAAGTAGCCAGCTGCTTCTATTCACCTGACAATGAGGAGTTTCATCAGGGGGACGTAGTGCGTGGGAGGATCATGCTATTCCCCCCAGTTCCCCCTCCCCCCACACAGGCGCCCAGACCAACCAGAGGAGGCGCTACTGCAGCGACCAGGACACATACCCACATCTGGCTCCCCACCCGCAGACATGGCAAATTGTGTCTGTAGGGACGCCTGGCCAAGCCGGAGATATAACACAGGGATTCGAACCGGCGATCCCCATGTTGGTAGGCAATGAAATAGAGCGCTATGCTACCCGGACGCCCATTATTATTTATTTTTCTGGATGTGCAAATACTTTTTTTTCCTCTTATACTAGTAAAGCATCTACAAAACAAAGTCACAAACGTGACAGACAGAGACAGAGAGAGGGAAAATACAAGATACAGAGAAGACGGAGTGGTAGAGATGACAGATACTGATACAGACAGAAAGACATTTATTGCCCATTTAGAAAACCGTTGAAATAAGTTGTGGTGTTGTCAAGTTTGTGTTCTCATGCTGAGAACGCTGATGTAGTCTAATAAAATGCATTCAAACTGCTGACATCATACAGGGACCTGGGTCTCACGCTGACTGATGCATGGAAAGAAAGATGGACAGAGAAAGGCGAAGAGGGGGAGAGTAGCGGGGAGAATGGGAAACTGGAAGTGAGAGCAACAGACAGAGACAGACAGAGTGAGCATCAGATAGTGTGTGTGATGGAGACAGAAACAGATGTGAGGAGATCAGGAAATGTTTGGAGTCACACACCAGGAGAGAAGGGAGGGATGGAGAATTAGAAAAGGAAAAGTTAAACTCAGGTCAAGAGAATTGGCTGGATATATCTTTTGCATTTGTGTGTGTGTACTTGGTATTCTGTCAGAAATGGGTGATAGGATATTCCAGCTGTCAAACTTTTTCACTCACTGGCTTGTTCATTTGGACATGGAAACACTCAAGCCTCACGTGAGGTTACACACACACACACACACACACACACACACACACACACACACACACACACACACACATCCACCCAGAGGCAGATATAGACACAGGTGTGAATGCACAAATGCAAGTACAAACACATGCACAATTACACACTTACACACTGATATACATAGATGCCCAGGCTACGATATGACATACACAGATACACACACTGCCATTCAGTGTTTCTTGAAGTAACACCAGAAAGGTGATGAAGTGTAAATGTGTAGAAGAATATAGTCTCGATGCACGGTCAACAGTCCAGATAAGGAAACCACGGAAAGATGAATCAGTTCATCTGGACACAAACCTTAAGTACTGGTCAGTATGTGTTGGTTTACAGTAAACATCAACAACCAACATTCCTCCATCACCAACTGCAATTTGACAGTGTAAGAAGTCTAACCTGTCGTTTTTCACCTCCTCCGTGGTGAACTTGATGTGGTTGTCCACAGGGTTAATGTGGTCAGTGAAATGTGGTACGTCCTGAGATTTAATTTTAACCCAGGTGTCGTCCACCATGATTGCAACTAGTCCCCGATCCTCTGTGAATAGTACACATGGCCATTGTTACTCTAGGCAATTTGCATATGAAAGCGATCGTTGGTTTAGGTCATTATGTCACCGTATTGTTTATAAGGGTGGGGACACCTACAGTCAGCTGAGACTGAAGAGGTCACGCGGATGAGTGATGACACGTTGTGTCCGGATGAACTGATTCAACTTTCTGTGATTTGAAAAATATTGTATGTTAAAACCATCACCATGACACAGGGTGACCAAACGTCTCGGTGTGACTGGGACAGTTCAGATTTTAAACTGTCCCGAGAAATCCCTTAAATATGAAAATAAGTCCCAGACTCAGCAGATTGTCGTCCCGGCCCCCCGAAATAGTCGGTTTTCATGAGAACATGACAAAGAGCAAAACAGCCATGCCCACACACATCAAACCAGTAATAACATTGACTACCACCCCACATCACTAATTAGATGACAGAGGCGTTAATGAGAATTCACTGTCTGTCTGTCATGACAGCGATTCCTACTCCGAGGAAGCAGGTGAGGAAGAGGGGAACATTCAAGTTGTTTGCCAGCTTGGGATGACCCCTGTCATCTGCCATGACAAAGAAAAAGTGCTTCCCCCCCCCTTTTTTTTTCTCCCCAATTGTACTTGGCCAATTACCCCACTCTCCTGAGCCGTCCCAGTCGCTGCTCCACCCCCTCTGCTGATCTGGGGAGGGCTGCAGACTACCACGTCTCCTCCGATACATGTGGAGTCCCCAGCTGCTTCTTTTCACCTGACAGTGAGGAGTTTTGCCAGGGGGACGTAGCGCATGGAAGGATCACGCTATTCCCCCCACTTCCCCCTTGCCCCCTGAACAGGCGCCCCGACCGACCAGAGGAGGCGCTAGTGCAGCAACCAGGACACATACCCACAATCCAGCTTCCCACCCGCAGACACGACCAGTTGTGTCCGTAGGAACGCCCAACCAAGCCAGTGGTAACACATGGATTCGATCTGGCGAGCCCTGTGTTGGTACACAGCAGCGGAATAGACCACTACACTACACGGATGCCGAAAAGTGCTTTTTCAGTGAAGAATCAATAAATTCTTTTGGATCAAGTGAGATGCACACTGCAGTGATGAATAACCATTGAAGCAACAAGTCTGAAGTAGACTACAGATACGCTCTATCTATATGCAAAGGTAACTCTAATCTCTGCTTGTAAGGTTAACCCATTCATAGGGAGCCTGCCCCGTCATACATCAAATTATTCACCTGATGGATCACCATTCAACGTTACTGAAGACTCCAGTAACTGATAGGTTGGCTCCACTTGCGATTATTTCCCCTAAACATTTTGTCACACATTTATACTTTACCATAGCTCTGCAGATGCACTTTGCTATGCATATTTTTGCATTAATGTAATGGTTAATTAGTCAATGCATTAACTGCTATCAATCATAGCCACAATCATGCAGTCAAGGTGTTAAACATGTAATCAATAACCCTCATTGTTAATAGTAGTCGATTCTAAAATTTAAATAATTGGCTACATTTCCAGGTAAACAGACAGGTGGGTGACAGAGCTGCTAATTTAAACCAGTTGTTCGTTAATGAACCAGTTAATGAACCAGTTGACGGACTATTCTATCTGTCCATCCTCTGTATATAACAGGACTAACAACACTGCCCTCGATCATCACAAACTGGATTAAATTGTTGAATTTATCTACTAAAGTATAGTTTTTCATTATATTAATGTTTATAGCATAATTCATATTTTCTGAATATTTTACATTATTTATTTGTTAATATTTACTTGTATGTTGTTGATGCCTCAGCAACATAGCTCTTCCTTTTTTTAATACTTCCCATTACCCCCCCCCCCAAAAAAACAAAACCTAAAGGCTTTTTGAACTGAATTGGCTTGAGAGACTTGGGGAAATGAAGAGAGAGGACGCGAGACGGAGAGAGATAAATAGATGGGAGAGTGGCAGACAAAGAGAGCTGAAATTTGTAAACAGGCAGCCCTTGGAGACAGTTTCATCCTGGATAGCTAGAGACTGGGGCTTAGCGATTAGCATCTAGCCTCCCTACGGCTGAGAGACAGAGGCAGACAGACAGACAGTAACCGCTATTGTCTGTGGTCACAGCCATGAGACAGACAACACTGATAACGCTGTCTACACTGGAACAGATAAGAGAAGAGGGTGTGTGTGTGAGTGAGTGAGTGAGTGAGTGTGAGAGAGAGAGAGGAAAGGGGATGTGGAATCAAAGAGACAGAGGCAGTGCAGGAGGGATACAGAAAGAGAGACTTCGAATATTGTTAATCTATTATTCATTCTATTTTAATGTTTACAGTTCTGTTAATAATGCTTTTGAAAATCAGGTCTCCTTTCTGCCCTGCCAATACAGCCCCACTGAAGTAAATCAAAGTAAATCGGGAGAGGGAGCGAGAGACAGAGCGAGAGAGAGAGCGAGAGATAAGGCAGAAACCCCATTCGACAAAACCAAATTATCCATCCATCCATTATCCGAGCCGCTTATCCTAATTAGGGTCACAGGATGCCGGAGCCTATCCCAGCAGTGATCGGGCGGCAGGCGGCGAGACTCCCTGGACAGGCCACCAGGCCATCACAGGGCCGACACATTCACACCTAGGGACAATTTAGCAACTGTGTTGTTAATTGTGCTTTTTCGTTTTGTCCTCTCTGTTTTTATGTTTTTAGTGGTATCGTTTTTAGGGAATTTTTGAATGTGTATTTTTGTCTTCTCTGTTGCACTGCTGTGGGCTGTGAGAAACGGCATTTTGTTTTTATTTATGTGTGCAGGTACATAGTGAAAATGACAATAAACTAAATCTTGAATTTTAGTATGGCCGATTCACCTGATCTGCATGTCTTTGGACTGTGGGAGGGAACCGGAGCACCCAGAGGAAACCCACACAGACACAAGAAGAACATGCAAACTCCACACAGAGGAGGACCTGGGATGACAACCCCGGGGTTTGGACCCAGGACCTTCTTGTTGTAAGGCAACTGTGCTAACCACTGCGCCACCATGCTGCAAAACCAAATTATAAGAAAACAAAAAGAAACTATTTGACACTTTGGAAAGAATCAACCAAAAACCAGAGCAAACTAGAACGCTATTTGGCCCTACACAGAGAATACACAGTGGCAGAATACCTGAGCACTGTGACTGATCCAAAACGAAGGAAATCCTTGACCATGTACAGACTCAGTGAGTGTGTGCTCACCATGGAGAGAGGCCGCCACAGGCGGACCTGCCTCCCCAGACAAGACAAACTGTGCACTCACTGCACACAGCGGGAGGTGGAGACCGAGCTGCACTTTTTAACCAGCTGCCAACTGAACCAAGACATCAGAGACATATATACTACTCACATATTACAAACTCCCAAAATGATTTTGAAAACATGACCAATAAAAAACGTCCATATCTGCTGGGCGAAATACAGCAATGTGCAAACACAGCAGCAAGATACACTCACTGGCCACTTTATTAGGTACACCTTGCTAGTACCGGGTTGGACCCCCTTTTGCCTTCAGAACTGCCTTAATCCTTCGTGGCATAGATTCAACAAGGTACTGGAAACATTCCTGAGAGAGTTTGGTCCATATTGACATGATAGCATCACGCAGTTGCTGCAGATTTGTCGGCTGCACATCCATGATGCGAATCTCCCGGTCCACCACATCCCAAAGGTGCTCTATTGGATTGAGATCTGGTGACTGTGGAGGCCATTTGAGTACAGTGAACTCATTGTCATGTTCAAGAAACCAGTCTGAGATTATTCGAGCTTTATGACATGGCGCGTTATCCTGCTGGAAGTAGCCATCAGAAGATGGGAACACTGTGGTCATAAAGGGATGGACATGGTCAGCAACAATACTCAGGTAGGCTGTGGCGTTGACACGATGCTCAATTGGTACTAAGGGGCCCAAAGTGTGCTAAGAAAATATCCCCCACACCATTACACCACCACCACCACCAGCCTGAACCGTTGATACAAGGCAGGATGGATCCATGCTTTCATGTTGTTGACGCCAAATTCTGACCCTACCATCCGAATGTCGCAGCAGAAATCGAGACTCATCAGACCAGGCAACGTTTTTCCAATCTTCTATTGTCCAATTTTGGTGAGCCTGTGCGAATTGTAGCCTCAGTTTCTTGTTCTTAGCTGACAGGAGTGGCACCCGGTGTGGTCTTCTGCTGCTGTAGCCCATCTGCCTCAAGGTTCGACGTGTTGTGCGTTCAGAGATGCTCTTCTGCATACCTCGGTTGTAATGAGTGGTTATTTGAGTTACTGTTGCCTTTCTATCAGCTCGAACCAGTCTGGCCATTCTCCTCTGACCTCTGGCATCAACAAGGCATTTTCGCCCACAGAACTGCCGCTCACTGGATATTTTCTCTTTTTCGGACCATTCTCTGTAAACCCTAGAGATGGTTGTGCGTGAAAATCCCAGTAGATCAGCAGTTTCTGAAATACTCAGACCAGCCCTTCTGGCACCAACAACCATGCCACGTTCAAAGTCACTTAAATCACCTTTCTTCCCCATTCTGATGCTCGGTTTGAACTGCAGCAGATCGTCTTGACCATGTCTACATGCCTAAATGCATTGAGTTGCTGCCATGTGATTGGCTGATTAGAAATTTGCGTTAACGAGCAGTTGGACAGGTGTGCCTAATAAAGTGGCCGGTGAGTGTATGTGAGCTGTTGTGACCGGAAAAGGGCGGCAAATGGAATACAACCACCATGAAGACTGTCGATCATGTGTCACTCATCGGCGTATTCCTGCACTGACCACTTGCACTGTACTGATCTCTGTAAATAGTCATACTGTACATACAGAACAGAATCATTTGCATACATTTCTTAAAAAAATTGCATTATTTACAGTTCCCACCTATTGGTAGTTTTTTAACCGTAATGTCCACATTTTTCTAATGTACTTTAAGCTATCTGTGTGTACATATATACACTACCGTTCAAAAGTTTGGGATCACCCAAACAATTTCGTGTTTTCCATGAAAAGTCACACTTATTCACCACCATATGTTGTGAAATGAATAGAAAATAGAGTCAAGACATTGACAAGGTTAGAAATAATGATTTGTATTTGAAATAAGATTTTTTTTACATCAAACTTTGCTTTCGTCAAAGAATCCTCCATTTGCAGCAATTACAGCATTGCAGACCTTTGGCATTCTAGCTGTTAATTTGTTGAGGTAATCTGGAGAAATTGCACCCCACGCTTCCAGAAGCAGCTCCCACAAGTTGGATTGGTTGGATGGGCACTTCTTTGAGCAGATTGAGTTTCTGGAGCATCACATTTGTGGGGTCAATTAAACGCTCAAAATGGCCAGAAAAAGAGAACTTTCATCTGAAACTCGACAGTCTATTCTTGTTCTTAGAAATGAAGGCTATTCCATGCGAGAAATTGCTAAGAAATTGAAGATTTCCTACACCGGTGTGTACTACTCCCTTCAGAGGACAGCACAAACAGGCTCTAACAGGTACTATTTAATGAAGATGCCAGTTGGGGACCTGTGAGGCGTCTGTTTCTCAAACTAGAGACTCTAATGTACTTATCTTCTTGCTCAGTTGTGCAACGCGGCCTCCCACTTCTTTTTCTACTCTGGTTAGAGCCTGTTTGTGCTGTCCTCTGAAGGGAGTAGTACACACCGGTGTAGGAAATCTTCAATTTCTTAGCAATTTCTCGCATGGAATAGCCTTCATTTCTAAGAACAAGAATAGACTGTCGAGTTTCAGATGAAAGTTCTCTTTTTCTGGCCATTTTGAGCGTTTAATTGACCCCACAAATGTGATGCTCCAGAAACTCAATCTGCTCAAAGAAGTGCCCATCCAACCAATCCAACTTGTGGGAGCTGCTTCTGGAAGCGTGGGGTGCAATTTCTCCAGATTACCTCAACAAATTAACAGCTAGAATGCCAAAGGTCTGCAATGCTGTAATTGCTGCAAATGGAGGATTCTTTGACGAAAGCAAAGTTTGATGTAAAAAAAATCTTATTTCAAATACAAATCATTATTTCTAACCTTGTCAATGTCTTGACTCTATTTTCTATTCATTTCACAACATATGGTGGTGAATAAGTGTGACTTTTCATGGAAAACACAAAATTGTTTGGGTGATCCCAAACTTTTGAACGGTAGTGTATATAAAAACAATTTTTTTTTAAATAGCAAAATCAAAATTCTGTTTGTATTTTTAAAATTTACCTATCCTTATTTATATATTTGACTACAATGTTACAATGTGACACATTCTGTTTACACATTTCTTTATTCTAACGGATCTCTATATGTACATTTATTTCATTTCACGCTTGCTTTGGCAATGTAAACATATGATTCTCATGCCCTTTTGAATGTGAACTTGAATTTGAGAGCGATTCAAAGAGCAGTTTCTAATTATTGCGCTTCAACTGCAGCTGATTTTCCTTATATTATTTGCCACTGCTTGATTGTGGATCCTTTAATATAAAACCTTTACATACACCATACTTTTGTCTTCTTGATAAGGGTGACATTTATGAAAATAATAAATGTTGAGCTTGGAAAAAGGGACATGGGAGGGGGGGAGAGAGGAAGAGAGAGAGAGAGAGAGAGAGAGAGAGAGAGAGAGAGAGAGAGAGAGAGAGAGAGAGAGAGAGAGAGAGAGAGAGAGAGAAGAGCTGGCACAAGGTGGTGTTGTTTACATAAGCCTTAGTGGAGTCTTCAGGGAGATTTGGGATGGGGGGGGTGAAGCGATAGGATCTGGCAACCTACACATAGGCCAACCTGTGACAGCTTATCAGCATCAGTGTAAGGCTCCACAACGCACTGAACTGATAACCTGGTCTTCTCCTCTCTTCATCACTTTTCTTTTCTCCCCTCCACTACTCTTCTCGATTGTCCCTTCCCATGCTCTGGGCTCTGTCTTCTCAGTCCTCCTTTCTTTCCTCCTCTCCATTTCTCATCTCTCTTTTCTCCTCTCCACCCACCTCCTCTCCTTCTCTAGTCCCTTCCTCTATCTTCTATACTCCTTTCCTCTGCACCCTCTTGCTCTCTACTTCCCTCATGAATCTTTCATCTGGTTTCATCTGCCTCCTGTCTCACCTCCCTTTATTCTGTCCAACTGCCAAATGCTGGTACACACTTTCATAAATCTCAGCACCCAAAGAAGACTTTCAACTTAATGTTTTACCGTCAGCTTGCTCGCAGCATTAGCTTCTCCTCTAAAGCCAAGAATACAAAACAAGACTTATAGGGTGAGATCTACCCAAGGGAGGAGCAAATTAGCACAAGTTTGCTGGCAATTAACGCTGAAGGGAGTGGACAATTTACATTACATTACATTACAGTCATTTAGCCAATGCTTTTATCCAAAGCGACTTATACTAAGTGCATTTAACGTAGGAAATCAGGAGAACTACTAGTCATCAGAGGTCATAAGTGCATCTAAACAAGCATCTAAGAGCAAAACCAGTGCTAAAGAAAAAGTGCTAGAAAGAGATTTATTTATTTATTTTTAAATGAGTCAATACAATTCATTCCACCACTGTGGGGCCAGGACAGAAAAGAGCTGTGACTGGGTCGATCAGCAGCAGGGGCATCTGAGCGACGCGGCAACCAGGCGTCCCGAGGCAGCAGAGTGAAGTGGTCGGGCGGGGGTGTAGGGCTTGAACATGGCCTGGAGATAGGAAGGAGCTGTTCCTTTCACTGCCCTGTAGGCTAGCACCAGAGTCTTAAACTGAATGCGAGCAGCTACTGGGAGCCAGTGTAGGGACATGAGAAGGGGAGTTGTGTGGGAGAACTTAGGGAGGCTGAACACCAGATGAGCTGCAGCTTTCTGAACAAGCTCCAGAGGTCTGATGGCCGATGCCCAGGCACCAGCAAGGAGGGAGTTGCCGTAGTCCAGCCAGGAGATGACCAGAGCCTTGAGGAGCACCTGTGCCATCTCGTCGGTGAGGAATGGGCAAATCCTCCTGATGTTATAGAGGAGAAATCTGCAGGAGCGAGCAACCGATGCATTGTTTAGCTCAGTATCTACTAAAACTGGACAGGATAATTAACACAGGCACAGCCTCGTTAATCTTAATGTGACTGAAGCTAATAAACACGTAATTTGCATGTGTCCCTTCAAATGCTCCAAGTACTTACGGGAACTTTGCTATATATAAAATCCCTGTTTGGTTGCATTTAAAGCACTGTGGTCATTTGGGAACTATATACAATTCTGCACACTTCCCATGAGTGCATTAAGGACTTGCGACAGCATGGGTGACAATGGTCCATGTAATGTTTATCACTTCAATATTCTTACTTTTAAATTAATGATAGAAAATTAGACCATTGGATCCAAATTTTCAAAATCTCAATTACTTCTCCTAAAATATATGAAGACATGGGATTTTTAGGCTTTTTTTATTTTTTAAGTTTTGTTTTATAATAAAACAAAAGTTATATAAAAGTAGTAAATAATAAAAAATGTAAAATTGCAATATTGGTCTCTGAGATGCCATCATTCACTGAAAAGAATGGTAAGGTAAATAAACTAAGTACGGCCAGGAGTTTAGTTGTTGCTGGGAGTGCATGATTTCCTCTGGTTTGTGGTCAGGATCTTTTTTATTTCCTCCATCAAATTGAGTATACTGTGACTTGGCAGGTGATACATTTACACAATGTTTTTGTCTGGCAGTAAAAATAAACTTACAGTGAACGTGTTGACAAAATGTTTTCCTCTGTATTGCCTTTGCCAAGCTACAACAATCATAGCCATGTGCAATGAGTTAAGAAATAATTTTTATATAGTGTGCACAATCACCAAGACCTTATTTTGATAAATTACATTTGGTGTTTATTTCCATAATCTCCTCCCAATATTTTAAGAATTGAAAGAGTAAATGCATATTCAATGAGGCTGATGCGTAAAAAGGTTTTACCAACCCATTCCCTTTTCTCATTTACGCAAAATGCCCACTGCTTCCTTATAGTAAATCTTGACAGTTGCTTATTAATGTCATAAGAGGGTTTGCGTTGGACTTTCACCAATTTTAGTCACAGACAAGCATACTTGTTCTGACTGCAGTCATAGAGGTGCACACACTTACTAACGAGCTCAGATTTGTCCATATTCCAATCCTAAACAATAAAACATGTTTAATATCACTATGTCAGAGCAGACTGTTCAAAATCTCCATTGAGAGGCAAGCGATTTGAATCTCTAATCCATGCACATGGCCAGATAACATATGCTGACTATCCACGGTGACCTGTCCTACTTTGCCCAGACTAGTGCAGACTATCCAGGACCTGGAAAATCAGTCGTCATAGCCAAGTTGGGATTATAATAAGCCTTCAAATCTTATAGTGTGTTCTCAGCTTTGTAAGGGTACCGAGACCCGACAAAGAGTAAATTCTCATCCTCTGCAGTGATGCGGGAAACTCACCAGGACATTTGTTTCAAGTTTTGGGTTTTTTTTTTTTGTGGATCCCCCCGCCTTTTCCCTCCCAATTGTACTTGGCCAATTATTCTATTTTCTGAGCTGTCCCAGTCGCTGCTCCATCCCTTTTGCCGAGCCAAGTCTGCAGACTACCACACGCCTTCTCCGATACACGTGGAGTCGCCAACTGCTTTTCACCTGACAGTGAGGAGTTTTGCCAGGGGGACGTAGCACGTGGGAGGATCACACTATTCCCCCCTGTTCCCCCTCCCGCCTTAACAGGTGCTCTGACCAACCAGAGGAGGTGCTAGTGCAGCAACCAGGACACATACCCACATCCGGCTTCCCACCCGCAGACACGGCCAATTGTGTCTGTAGGGACGCCCGACTAAGCCGGAGATAACACGGAGATTCAAACTGGCGATCCCCGTGTTGGTAGGCAACAGAATAGACCCCTACGCTACCCAGACACCCTACTAGTTTTAAGTTTATTTCATTTATATAGCACTTTAAAACAAAAACTAGTTTTGGACCAAAGTGCTTCACAAACAGAACAAATACACAAACAAACAATAAATAAGGAGGATAAAATTAAATGGGTGTCAATGGCACCTAATTATCCTAGTACATACAGATAGTACAAACAGACATGGTAAAAACAGAGTTTAGCAGGGTTAAAAAAAACAGTAGAACCAGTTAAAAGATGAAAAAAGGTCAAGAAAAGTTAAAAGCCAATGAATAAAAATGGGTCTTAAGACACGTCATAAAAAGTTCAATAGACTCGGCCTGTCTAATGGTCTCTGGCAGACTGTTCCAGAGCCAAGGGGTCGCTACAGAGAAAGCTCTACCTCCCGCCTTTTTTAGACGTGAACTGGGGATTAACAATCTGCAGTGGGAGGACCTAAGGGACCTCATGGTGTTGTAGGGAGTGAGAAGCTCAGAAATATAGGGCAGGGTGAGACCATGAAGAGATTTGAATTAGGAGGATTTTAAAATTTATCCTGAAATGAACGGGGAGTCAGTGTAGGGATGCAAGATTTGGGGTGATGTGATCTTGTTTTTTAGATCTTGTTAATAACCGGACTGCAGCATTTTGAACTAATTGTAGTCGGGACATGGAAGTCCGAGAAATGCCACGGTACAGGGAGTTAGAGTAGTCCAGCATGGATGAAATCAGTGCATAGATGACTCTTTTTTGGTCGCAGGGTGAAAGGAAATGTCTGATTGTTGAAATATTTCCAAGTTGGAAAATGCTGGACCTTACAACAGAATTTACTTGCTTAACAAATTTGAAGTCACTGTCAAATATCACACCCAGATTATTGACATGTGGATTGGAGTAAATGGAAAGGTGGTTGAGGTTCTGAGTGATAAGAGCAGTGTGATGTTGGGGGCCAAAGAGTAAGATCTCAGGCTTATTTTAATTTAGTTGAGAGAAAGTTTGGGCCATCTAGCTTTTAATGTCTTGGAGACCATTTTTTTAATTTAGTGAGGCGTGCCATATTTGGGTTGTTGAGGGGGAATTAGATGTGGGTGTTATCCGCAAAACAATGGAAAGAAATATTTTAATTTTGAATGATTTTTCTAACGGGAGCATGTAAAGGAGAACAGAGGCGGAGCTAAAATTGAACCCTGTGGCATCCCAAATGCAAGAGTTGCAAGAGTGGAGTATGATTCAATGATTCTTCCCTCTCCATCTCAAGCTGATGTGTGGTGAGCATTCTGGTGGAAAATGGCGGCCGTGTATCACCCAGGTGGGTGCAACACATTGGTGGTGGTTGAGGCGAGTTTCCCCTCTTCAATATGAAGTGCTTTGGGTGTCTAGACAAAGCACTATATAAATGTAATCCATTATTTTTATTATTAGTAGTAGTATTATGAGCTGCCAATAAACAGTGAACAGTGACGCATCTGTTTGACAAGTAAGAGCGGAACCAGACATGGGCAGCCCCAGAAATACCCACCCAAAAACTCAGGTGATCAAGCAGGATAGTGTGGTCGACAGTGTCGAAAGCTGCACTGACTAGTAGTCACACCTATATCTCATGTATTCCTTGTCTATGTGCATAAAACACACCCGTATCTTTTTTCTTCCAAAAAAAGCTCCTCTCTGGGGAAGAGGATCATTCCACGGTCTTGTTAATATTTTATCTACCATGTCAGCAGTTTGACTCTGAACATTCAAATATCTGTAATCTGAGAATGGAAGCGATTTCTACTGTTGCCCCCAATGGGAGTCGCTATGAATAAGAGAGTCAGCTAAATGACTAAAATGTACAAATAACTGGGTTTGAGAAAAAAAATCAGATTGAAAACATCAGGGTGTCATTCTAAACTCGGAAAGGTTCGTGGGGAATCCCCAGTCCTCAGCTAGCTGCTGCTCAGCTCCCTCCATCTAACCTGTCATAGACATTTTAATAGACCATAGTTTAGGTGTATAGACTGCTAGTAAAACATGGCCGCTTGATTTATGAGCCTGCCTTAACGCCGTCAAAGCCTGGCCTTTACTTTTGTTTGCTCTGGTACACGGGGGGAGAGAGGGAGAGTAGGGTGGGCTTTTTATTTTTCTTTGACACGCGTGTTCACACGGTCGGGGACAAAGAGCTTTATTCTAGATTGATCTGTGATAGCTTAGAGCCCTGCCCATCACCTCTTTCGCTCTCTTCTCCCCCTTTCCAACTCGTCCACCTCCCAACCCTCAACACAATGTCTCCTTTTTGTTGTCAGTTAAAGAAATGTGCTGATATGTGTACAAATGAACACACACACACACACACACACACACACACACACACACACACACACACACACACACACACACACACACACACGTGTTGGATGAACCTGAAACATCAATAAAGGAACATCTCAAATACAGGCAACACACACACACACACACACACACACACGCACACACACACACGCACACGCACACACACACACACACACACACACACACACACACACACACACACACACACACACACAAGCCAACATGGAGTCCTCCTCCAAACACAATCTAATACACAGCCTGATATCCCCAAAACACAGAGGCCCATAATCAACCACTGACATAGAGCTCACCCACTGCTAAACCCACACACACAAAAAATTATGAATGAATGTATATATATATTTTTTTTTCAAAAACACACTTCCAAAAGCCTGAAATGTCCCTCTCTATTTCACACACACACACACACACACACACACACACACACACACACACACACACACACACACACACACACACACACACACACACACACACACACACACACAGATGTCAAAAACATCATCGAGGCAGGGGTTCCCCTCAGTGACAGGGTGGTCTTGGAGAAGACCTAGAGGCCCCAGACAGACCAGGAGAGTAAATTACAGAGCCTGCCCCACCGCAATGACACTCAACCTGGGATTAACACCCAAGGCTGAGTCCTGGACTGCCAGTAGCCCCAGGCTCTATGCAGCTGCCCTTTGAGCTGACCTCAACAGGTTGTGAGCTTACCCCCGTCTGAGCACAAGGCTTAGCGGCTGAAGCCAGGCCCACCCAGGACTGGAATAATGAGGGAGTTGGCCTGGACCAAGTACGAAGGGATTGAGGGTTGATTGTGAGATCCCATTTTTGAGATGTATTTGAAGCTTTCTACACGAAACAAGGAAGTTGGGGTATTCTGAAATGAAGATGAATGTTAGTCACGTTGTTCCTTATCCGATGCGAGGGTCTAAGGACAGGATGTTGTGTTGCTGTAAAGCCTCTTGAGGCAAATAGGCAAATTTGTAATTTGTGATACTGGGCTATACAAATAAAATGGACTTTGACTATCATCGTCATCATCAATCATTTTTAAACTTAAAGTTATCCAGATAAAGCTAAGAAAACCTGGACACCCTGCTTTCATATTTGAGCACAGCACTCTGGCAGTGTTAGTAGCATGCTCTACATATTGAACTACACAGAGAATAAACCCGATAATGTATGTGGGGACAGTGCCATTCAACTACTTAGGGAATAAAAACCCTAACCATTGACATTGTCAGTGCCATGCTCTAACTCTTGAGCTACACAAATTAACATCGTCTCTGAACCTGTTATTGATCAATTCTGTCAGTGAAAAGTGAGTCATGGAGACTGAGAGATGAGATGTGTGAGAGAGAGAGAGATGGAGGCAGAGGGAGAAAGGGGGAGAGATAAATAGATGGAGATACAGAGATAATAGGTGGAGCTAGAGAGAGAGCGAGAGATAAATAGATGGAGAGAGATAAATAGATGGAGATAGAGATAATAGGTGTTGCTAGAGAGAGAAAGATAAATTGATGAGAGAGAGAGAGAGAGAGAGAGAGAGAGAGAGAGAGAGAGAGAGAGAGAGAGAGAGAGAGAGAGAGAGAGAGAACAAGGGGTCAGACCAGGTGACAAGAAACTTGACTAAAGACTCCTTGAGGAGTTTTAACAGAGGGGGTCTCTTTCTGAAAAACACATACACACACACACACACACACACACACACACACACACACACACACACACACACACACACACACACACACACACACACACACACACACCTCATAAAGAGCTCCGACACAGCTGTGTTGCAGTGTGTCAGGGGCTAAAGTTCAAATAGATACACTGACACAACACACTTGCACCCCAAAGCAACACACTTAACTCAATCCAGATTGAAGCACACACATACTCGATTGATCAGTCCTGACACAAGCACACTCAGAAACGCTCCCAGAGAGAGTATGAAAACACAGATACACGCACATACAGAGTTAAGGGTTAGATGTATTAATAGCAGGTGATGCGAGTTAGCCAAAAGGCCTGTTTCAACACAACAGCTGGGAGTGCTGAGGATTTTGTGGGAGTGATTGTGAGTGTGTGTGTGCACATGTATTTGCCTTTAGCCTTTCTCAAAACCCAAATAAATACAGTATTATCTTTGCAGCCCAGTCAGAGTTCACCAGTGCAACACACACACATCTTGTGGAATCCTTTCCACTAAAACAATCATCCACACCAGTTTAGTGACAAACTTTTAAAAAAGAGACCAATCCTTAATGGTGCCCTTGTTTTCCTGATGCTCCATACACATGAGCCAATGCTGTGACCCACCACAACCTTGGTAAAGTTGAGCACTGTCTTGATGCATGCTCAATAATCCAGATAAGAAAATCAAAGACGGTTGAATCATTTCATCTGGATACAACGTTTATTGACAGATGTGTTTCGAGTGATGAAACGTGTCTGTCAATAAACATTGTATCCAGATGAACTGATTCAACCATCTTTGATTTCCTCGAGCACCGTGTGCCGTAGTCATGCTTGTTAATGACTGCATGGAAGATCCAACACTGTCAGAAGATGATAACTGTTATTCCAGTCAAGCAGATTGCTTCTTTTCTTATTAATTTCCAAAACTGAAAATAAATTTGTGAAATAGATGAGACATTGGTGTAATTGGAGGGGCAATTCCTCTCACTGCTAAAGCTCATGGTGCTTGTTGGCACTTGGCAGATGAGTTAGACTGTTGAAAAGGGAATCATATGAAAGTTTGATATATTTGGTAATAATTAGCCTAGCCAGCCTGTTCTGTTGCTGGGACGTATGCTCTGTTGCAGGATTGTGCTAGGTTTTGTATTGACAAAGGTCCTGTCGCCAGACATGGAGTGGGCTGCAACTCAAACCGAATTTCAGTTTTCAAAGTCACATCATCGATAGAAAATAATTAAATTTCCCTGTGCAGTGCTAGAGTAGAATTGATCATGGTCGTGCCATCGTTTTCAGCTTGACAAACGATGGGGCGTGTTCCCATTTTAGTTTCAAGTGGAATGATGTGGCCTCAATCTTTCTCTTAGTTTTGCTGTTCATTAGTGACCCCTTCAGAAATTCTTCAAATCTTGTATTTTCCGTGGCACACTGAAGGCTTTGCCGTCTGCTCCTTGAATAAGTTTCCTGACCTCCGGAAACAATCAAATATAATTTGCGGTGAGTTTTACATGGATTGATATCAGATTAGTAATTGAGAGAGATAGCGACAGCAATTAAGGGTGAGCAGAGCTTAAACTAAGTCGATTTTGAGATACAGGCAGATCTGTCGGTAAACTGCATCGAATCTCTGAAACAATAAAGGTAAGATTGCAGCCTGTGGTCCTCAGCTGCTATTAGCTGTTTCTTTTTTTCTTTTTGGATTTCCCCCCCTTTTTCCCTCAGTTGTATCTGGCCAATTACCCCAATCTTCCGAGCCATCCCAGTCACTGCTTCACCCCCTCTTCCGATCCGGGGAGAACTGTGGACTACCACGTCTCCTCCGATACAGGTGGAGTCGCCAGCCGCTTCCTTTCATCTGACATGGGAGGATCACGCTATTCCCCCCAGTTCCCCCTCCCCCCTGAACAGGCAGCCCAGCCGACCAGAGCAGGCACTAGCGCAGCGACTAGGACACATACCCACATCCAGCTTCCCACCCGCAGACATGGCCAAATGTGTCTGTAGGGATGCCCGACCAAGCCAGAGGTAACACGGGGATTCAAACTGGCGATTCCCGCGCTGGTAGGCAATGGAATATACCACTACACTACCCGGACATCCCGCTGTGAGCTGTTTCTAAGTAGAGATTCAAAACAAGACGCTATCGTATTTTATTAACAGGTCTCCTAGACTTTAAGGAGGACCCGTTTATAAACCACCTCCTACAGTTCTCTTCAACAGGCTGTTTTGTAAGACCTGAATTTGATCTCCCTTTCATGTATTAAAGTTTCAACTCATTTTCTCTATTTTTCACTCTTTGGTAAAGTTTTTTTTTTAGCTTTTTTCGAGTGACATGTGATTAAATATGTGAATTTTTGTTGTGACACAGAACTTGATATTTTCAGACCCACAGGGAAGAGCAAAAGGAAGACATGGTCCTATGATGATAACTTATTTTGGAAGGTAAAAATAACTGCTGGATATTTTCAGAACGTGCATATAATCTCTCTGTCCATATGCACTGTATGGAGCCAATGTGTATGTGGCTTTGTGGTGTGTGTGCATGCGTGTGTGTGCGCGTATGCTAAAGACCACATGTGGACAGTGTCTGTGTGTGGACAGTGTGCATTGTGTGTGTGTGTGTCACGGTATATGTCACTGGAAAAGTGTGTGTGTGTGAGTGTGTTCAGGCGTGCATGAACAGTGGGACAGTGTGTGTCTTTATATGGATGGTATCTGTGTTCATGTGATGTGTTCATAAAGATGCGTGTGCATACATGTGCACGTCTGTGTGAGTGTATGAGTGTGTGTTTAGGCTGTGGCTATATTTAGTTTTTGAGACGCTAAAATGGAGGCCTATAATCACACAGAACCTTTCTCTCTACTCATTAAACACACACACACAAATAGATACACACAAATCCACAGTGGCCTATCATTAACAACTAACACACTCACCACCCAGGCTGTACACACGAACAAGATTGCATGCATGCTTGTGCGCGCACGCGCGCGCACACACACACACACACACACACACACACACACACACACACACACACACTATACTTATACACACTAGATGGAGACAGTCGGATGTAAATCTGTGTTTAAAATAAAAGGCTGATGTGTCCAACAGGCCAGCGTTTGTACAAACCAGCAGAGACAGGACCATTCAGCAGAAACAAAGCTCTGTGTAACATCAGCACTGTGGCTCATCATTAGCATTTTAATCAGATCAGGAATCCACCTTTGTTTACAGTCATAGGGGAAATCCCCTCTAACTTTCATTATTATTCCATCAGCTAAACAGATTTTACAAGAACAGCCCGACATATTACCTGGACACCTGCGAGAGTCTGATTATAAACTGACTCAAGAGACAGTTCCACCATTTTAAAAGCCAGTTAGTTAATAATATTCATATCATGATCATCAACATATAAAGCAACAACAAAACACTCTTGTAAGAGATGCCTTACAGAAGTAACCTAAGCACCGTAGAGCAAAGGGAACTCATTTCCTGGATATAACATTCTCTAGGTCCTCTATGGGGATTTACAGTTGGACGTTATTGTCATGTTTCTGCGAGAAAAAAGTGGGGATATAATGAGAATGTGAGAACTAGTTATTTTCTTTGCATGCTTTTGGTTAGCGGTGTACAGTGTGAGTTTTTGTGTTTGTGTGTGCGTGTGTCTGTGTTTATATTTTTGTCTGTGCATGTGTGAATGTTAGTATGTGCCCTATTGTGCACATGTGTGAGCTTGCTTGCGTGTGTGCGTGTGTTTGTGTGTGTATACCGTGCACTGTCTATCGCCCATCTGTGATGCAAGACTATAACAAGGCATTCTGAGCTGTGGCAGACACAACACAAGAGGTCACGGCTACAAACTAGTAGGGCTGCCCCCGACCAAGAGATACTCCCAGTCGACTGGTAGTCCTTACTTCAAGCCATTTGTTGACTAGTCATCGCATGTTTATGATATTCATTTAAATATTTAAATATATAATTTTTGGGGCATCAGAAAATGGTTGAGTTCCGGGGCTTCGGGGTTTGAGTTTTGCCAGGGGGACGTAGTGCGTGATCACGCTATCCCCCCCAGCCCCCCCTGAAAAGGCACCCTGACCAACCAGAGGAGGCACTAGTGCAGCGACCAGGACACGTACCCACATCCGGCTTCTCACCCGCAGACACGGCCAATTGTGTCTGTAGGGACGCCCGACCAAGCTGGAGGTAACAGGGGATTTGAACCAGTGATCCCTGTATTGGCAAGCAACGGAATAGACCACTACGCCATCCGGACGCCCAAAATATAAATTTTAAAGGTGCATGCACGAAGCCTGTTAACGACACCGGCTAAAGCAGTAGTGACTCTGAATATGTCAGAACAAGAAGCAAGGAGACTGAACATGTTGTTAAGTATAACATCACACAACTTATCATGTTTGAGGTCGCTGAATGACAGGCGACTCTTTGCCTGCAAACTCTGCAGGCATATCACCTTCCTGAGGTCGTCCTTTACCCTCTCAAAATGATCCCACACTTTGGATTTTCTGCTCAACATGGTCTAATAACTGCAGGGACCAGCCATGTACACATGAATGTCAGTCCCTGAGTGACTGAGTGTTGCCACTTCCTGTATCCATTGTTACAAATTAAAAGCCCTCTTATGTTTCAAACAGGTCGTTTTTGTTTTTCTTCTTCTGCAACTAAACGGCCAACGAAAACTTGCTCAACTGACAAATAAGCATCAAACACACACACACACACACACACACAAACACACACACACACACACACACACACTCACGAAAACTCACACTACAATCTGGGCCTGGGTGTCAGGTCAGTGCTCCTCTCTCCTGCTTTCTTTCTTCCTTTGCTTTCTCCTTCCTTACCGTTTCCCCCTTCCTCCTTCTCCTTCTTATTCTGTCTTTGGTTCATACTTTTCTTTGTTACGCCAGCCAGGTTTTTCTATGTGTTAATGTTATTACCTACCTAGCAGAACACAAAATCAACAGTGCTGTTTCTTCAGGATCCTAGTTGATAACCACTGCAGTGATTATATACAAGCCCTTGAAGCAGAGAAGCAGCCCTGCGTGTTAAGGTTTACAGACTCAAACCCTGAAACAACTCATCTATCACTAACACACTTGTCGTGGAGTCTGTGTGCAAGGAACTGCTCACTCATTGTAGGAGTATCAACTGTGTGAGCAACACAACTGTAAATAGAAGTGGCATATACACCTATCCTCAGATCTGAAACACATGAGAGGAAACGTTAGTCTTTAACAGACCAGACTCCTCCTGCCAAGTGTTGAATTTGTTAGTAGTTCTCCTCTTCTCATAAAGAGATTGCAGGGAGAACCAGCTCCTCAGATTTCCAAGCGCACACACATAAACAGACACACATACTGTAAATGCACACAGAAAAACACACTTTCTCGTGAACACACACACACACACACACACACACAAACACACACACACACTTCTTCCTTAGACACCCATATAGATCGCACACACACACACACACACACACACACTCCAAGACCACTGCACCCACAAACGTACATATCTCGCACAGACACACATATATTCTAAGACACCGACACACACCTATATGCCTACACACACTTCAACACACAAACACTCCCTCAAGTCCAACATAAAACCACACACTTGATGCAGACCAGACCAAAGAGAACTGAGAAGCCCCCCCCCCCCCCACACACACATATATACAGTAGGTCTGAGGTTATGGTTTAGTACAGGCCCCAGAGAAAGCAATAGTCAAGTCAAGTCAATTTTATCTGTATAGCCCAATATCACAAATAACAAATTTGCCTCAGTGGGCTTTACAGCAACACAACATCCTGTCCTTAGACCCTCTCATCGGATAAGGAACAACTACCTAAAAAAAACCTTTAACAGGGAGAAAAAATAGGAAGAAACCTCAGGGAGAGGAACAGAGGGGGGATCTGTCTCCCAAGACGGACAACAGACAATACTCATCTGAAGCTAAGCTGTTCTGGCCAGAAAAGACCTGCTGAGTTCAACACCGCAGCATCTAATAACACCTTCATGCTAATGCTAAGCTAATGCTAGCCCACTGCTGAAACACTGATAACACAGCTGGAGACTTTCTATGAATAACGTGCCCGCTCTTTTTAAAGAGTCACACACACTATAGACCTTGTCATGTAACCTCCACTCTGTGCACGCACTGACAGAAACACACAAAAAATACACAACTCCCAAATGAATGTACATGCACATATATGCACACACATACCTTCCTTCCATCTGTAATACAGTGTGAGCATGTGTGTTTGTATGTCTGTACCTTTAAGTGGGTTTCTGGGTGTGTGTGTATTTTTGTGTCTCCACCTGTTGTGTAGATGTGTGTGTACCTGTATGTCTGAGTGTGTGTAGTCCTGGCTGCTTCCTTGTCTGTTTGCTTTTCTCTCTCAATAGTCTCCTTTGAAGGAGGGAGTGGGGGAAGGAGGGGGCAAGAGAGGAAAAGGAGTGAAGGAGAGAGAGAGAGAGAGAGAGAGAGAGAGAGAGAGAGAGAGAGAGAGAGAGAGAGAGAGAGAGAGAGAGAGAGAGAGAGAGAGAGAGTGAGAGAGAGAGAGAGAGAACCAGAGGAACTCTGGGAATTCACTGCAACAAGATAAATATCCTGGGCTTGGCGTCATGAGGCCGGCTTTGCTCATGCACAGTCTCACATACATGCACACACACACACACACACACACACACACACACACACACACACACACACACACACACACACACACACACACAAAAACATGCCCTCAAGAACACACACACCCTGATTACAGAGCAAATATGTGTAATCTTATAAATCAACCATTGTCTGTGTGGCGGAAGAGAAGGACTTGCACATGCGCGCGCACACACACAAACAGACACACACACACACACACACACACAGACTTATTGACATTGGAGAAAGTGCACCAGGAGAGGTGATCAGTCAAAAAGCAAAGTACACAAAAACATACATGCACAAACCTAAGTGCACACACTGAGATTCCGCGGGTACATTCCTGGATAAATCTAAGCTAGTTAAATTCAGCTGTATACATCTTCTAACATACCCTTGTGAGACAAACACACCAACAAGCATACAAACACAATTTATAGCTTGCACATAAAACACACTTCAGCATGCTCTGAAAGCTGATATGTATACAATGACCCATTGTGTTATGGTAGGACAGACTGCCAAATGGATCCATTGTGAATATAGTTGTCATACGTGTAGACCACATGACAGAATCCATACAAAACTATATTTACACCAACAAAGCTAATTACACATATACACATTCCTGGAGTAATCACACACATACACACAAACAAAACTCACAGACAGGCAGATACAAACACATACATGCAAGCAAATTGAAAGCGCAAGCGTGGACGCATGCCCGCGTGCGCACGCTCGCTCACACACACACACACACACACACACACACACACACACACACAAACGGACTATGTTGCTATGGCATTACCTTAACAAACAGGAACTCCATCAATCAAAAAAATTAGAAGCATGAAAGAAAATTCCTCCTACCATGTAGGCACAATGTGTGTGTGTGTGTGTGTGTGTGTGTGCATGTGCACATGGGTATGTGTGTAGTTGTGCATTGTTGTCTGTGTGTGAGTCTGTTTGTCCGCATGTGAGTGGTTGTCTGTACGTGTGTCTGCATGTGTATATGTTTGGGTGTGTTTTTAACGTGTGTACGTGTGTTTGTACGTGTGTGTGTGTTGTTTATTTAATCCCATTAATTAGTGTGTACGCTCTGACAGGTTGAGAGACAGACCCATGCTGGTCTGGACAAAGAGCTGCCAGGGCTTAAGAAAGAACCACTGGTCTCCACTAAGCAGAGATAAGGGCCAGTGAGCACAATGCAATCACAGTTGACATTTAACATTAACACTCAACACAATGCAAGGCAGGGTTCCCAATTCTCCAAATTTTGGCGGGAGACTCATGCTCTCAGGCCCCCTGTCATGCTCCCACAACACCCAAACAGTTCTAACAGCAACAAGTCTAACGGTAGTTAGATTTGTTGCTGTTAGAACTGTTTGTTGCTGGGGATTTTAACAGGCGATCCCCGTGTTGGCAGGCAACAGAATAGACCGCTATGCTACCCGGATGTCCTTATTGCCCCTTTTTTAAGTGCAGATAACTGCGGATGGACTAAGTTAAGTGCAGCACTGCCCCTTCTATATTATCTGTGTCACACACAGCTCCAAAGAGAGGTTACGTGAAGAATCACTACTTAAATGTGGGCTAAAGATAATAAATACATACCTCCATTCTTTATCATCCAAGATAACTGTTAGAATATCTATTCATCTATTTTGGGTGTTGAATTTTCAGACAGTCTCTCTGGTAATTTAGGGATAACTACAGTGACCATTTCAAGCTATGCGAAAGTACTTGTGAAGTGAAAAGAGGGAAAAGCATAGAGGAAGAGAAGAAAGTGAGAGGAGGCCTAGTGAAGAGAAAGAAGAGGGAGATAGAAGAGAAAGAAAGGACAACAGAAGAAGAGAAGAAAGAGAAGACCAAGGAAGAAAGAACTTTAACTCTTTGCATAAAGGCCAAGGAACGAGAGGGGTGAGATGGAGAGAGAGAGAGGAGGGAGCACAGAGGTGAGAACATTTAATGAAGCATATTCTCTATACTAATACCTATGAGCTATGGTTCAAATTAAGGTGATTTTAGTAGCCAAACAATCAAACACAGGTGACCATGTATCCCTCAGTGTTAGTTAACGCATGCAAAATTAAAAATTTCACACTCAGTTCACCATGGCTCCATCCCTTCATCTACTTACTACTCTGGCTTTCTTGTAATGTTGGTAATCTAGGAAATGAAGCCTTGTTAGTGCATTAACACTAACTCTCTGCACAGCACAATATGCTGGTCAGCAAATGGTAATGCTACCTTTCTGCACAAGAACAGCTGCTAACAAAGCATAGCACAAACAAGGATGAAAAATTAGAGCTATGTTCAGAATCGTTCCCTTGTTCACCATTCCCTCCATATGAGCCACTCAGGAGGATACTCTATAGTGAGTAATAAATGGAGATTTCCAACAGAACTGAATCATCATTTTGCGGCTTCTTCTCATCCCTTCATGCGGCATTTTACAGTTAAATGAGTGCACGAGCAGAATGGAGAGGGGGCGAAGCATTGCATTGTGGTACTTTTAGCATAAAGTAGTGTACGTGCATCGGCCACTAGATTTTCAGTTGCATTGTGGGAATTTTTGAGGGCACTACACAATGAATCAATTTTACAGTTAGAATTCAGACACTAACAATAAGGAGGAAGGAAAATACAGAGCACTTTATAGCAAAAAGGGAGCAACTTCAGACACAGCTTAGCTCTCCAGAGAGGGCATTCTTGACGTTTAATGCTTTCAGGGTTAAAAACCAACATTCTCCAGAATGTCCATGCTACCATTGAGGTGTTACGTGAATTTTAAACAGACTTGAAATAAGAAAAAAGAAAAAAATCTGTTTGCGCCACTACTTCAGCAAAAACATTTTCGTTTTTCCTTGAGCTATTCTCATTCAGTTTCAAATCACTACAAAACCTCTGTGGCTACAGATGAAGTGTAAGGCATTAGTGAACGCTGGGTAGCAGTTGTAGTATTACCAGTTTGTTGTACAGGTAGTAGTACTAGCAGTAATAGTGGCACCAGCAGTTAATTTAAGAACAGCGATCCTCCAAATCGTAACCTGTTGTCTGTTGTATTGTGATACTGTGAACACAACACTATTGGCTCATGTTGGCGTGAGAGTAGGTTTACATTATTTCTGGCAAGGAAATGTAAAACGGTTTAATTAAAAGTCCAGGATGAAGGCCGTGGTCTATAATTTTCATTTCACTAATCTTCTCACAGTGTGAGAGCTTTCAAACATGGCCGATTTATTAAATCGCTGCTTGGTGCCTAGCAACAAGACATTATGAGGAATGATGGGGGGTCAGGGCGGGGCTACAGATGCTGGCAGGTACCAGAAGTCCCCAGCTGCTTTCACTGTTTCACCATACTACTTACTGGAAGAGAATAACAGCTCCAAACGATGGCTGGTAACCCGGCAGAGTGGCCAGCAATGTAGACTCCCTCACCAGGCCCAGACGTAGATGGACCAACAGCGAACTGTCATCCAGTGCTAACAAGAGACACAGTTAAGCTAGCATGTGGTCTCCTTTATTTTAGCATGGCTGATCATCAGGCTGTTTGAGAGGCTATTTTATAATTAGTTTGTTTACCCACAGACAACAAGGTCACATTGGTGTCAGCCTTTTTCTTTCTTTCTTTCTTTCTTTCTTTCTTTCTAGGAAAGAAAGAAGAGATGATGAGGAATTAGCTATCCTTGTCCACTATTCGGACCAAACACTGAAAACCCAAACTCTGATTCATGAAGACAAGAGAGCAGACAGAGAAGAGGCTGGGGAAAGATGAGAGGGGAGTAATAGAGTTTTAAATGAGACAATAAAAGAAACTTCTATTCTTTGATTGTTTCAGCTGCTGGATCTGAGGGCAGGAGATCATTTATGACCATCTTTCTCTGACGCTCCATCTATCTCCTCAACTCTCTCTCTCTCTGCCTCTCAGGCTCTGTCATTCTTTATAACTTCCTCCCTCTCAATCTCTCTTTATCTATGCATTTGTCTATTTATTGCTATCCCCCAGCCCACAGACAGACACAGATATCCATATGTTAATAATAAACACCTCAACCTTCTCCACATCTGCAGGAAGGCCCTCTGCCTTTGGGCAAACACCTGGCCTCCACCCAATGGTCTGTGTGTGTGTGTGTGTGTGTGTGTGAGAGAGAGACAGAGATAGATATAGAGCGAGAGAGAGAGAGACACAGCGGTAGAGATAGGCTTTGCTGTAGCTCCACAACAAAAGATAAAAAGACAAAAATTGTACAACTCCTCCCTCCCCATCTCTCTCATGATGTACCACCCTGGGGGGGGGGCACAGACAGCCCATCAGACATAGGACCCACATGAACAAAAACATGCACAGCCACAAACACAAACCAATATAGTAACACACACCACACACACACACACACACACACACACACACACAAATTAAAAAAACACTACAGATCTACTTGATTCACATGGATAGCATATTCATTATTCACAACAGCAAAAGGTGATGGATGAGCTCGGTCAAGTCTGTCGAATAACCACACACTCAAACACCAACACTTCAGGAGTCTTTTGGTAAGTCACTCACTAACAACTTTATATTTGATCAGAAAAAGTATTAATTTGTTTTATTATCTATACTGACAAAGTTGGGATGTGTACACATACTTGTGGACACATCCCAAAATACCAAATTTCTCCAACTTTCTGCGATTTACATTCGCTCCACTCTCACACACACACACACACACACACACACACACACACACACACACACACACACACACACACACACACACACACACACACACAGAGTGGAGTGTCAGTCAGCTGAGTGAAAGACAGCCATTCATTGATAAGACAGAAAGTCACATAAACAGACTGTCGAAGATACACATACCAGACCGCCATAACCCCTAAAAGACCATTCATCCTCTGTCTCTGTATGAGAGACAGTGTGTGCGCTTGATTGAATATGTATCTCAGTGTGCATCTGTGTAGCACATACACCTTTTTCTGTGTGTGTGTATGTGTGCGCGTGAGAGAACACATTTGTTTACATCTGTGTGTGAGAGAACACGCGTGTGTTTGTATGTATGCGTGTCTGAGTGTATGTGTATAAGAGAGTGAGAGCTGGTGGATGTAGAAGTGTGTTTTTAAATGGGTGACATATCACGGTGGGGGGCAGAGAATGGTCAGGTGAAAGGGAGAGACAGAGAAAGATCAACAAATAGATGAAGAGGTTTAGAGTGAGAGAGGACGTCTGTCAGGTCCCCTTGGTCTTTTTATCTGGCGCGCGCACACACACACACACACACACACACACACACACACAGTCATCTATGTACAAACACTCACGGTGCAATTAAATGAGGACATGCGTATATGTATACATGCTTGTGTATCCACTCACACCTACACACACGGACAGATAAGCGCACACACACACACGCACGCACACACAATCTCACTCAGAAATGTACACACACACACTAATCACTGAAATCCGAGTTCACCCACCTATGTATACATGCTTACACACACCCAGACATGTATACACACACTCCCTCACACACAGTACACATATCTGAAAGAAAGATGCTTGGCCATTAATGGAGGCGGCACTGAGGTTCACAGTGGGATCTGTGTTTAGCCATGTTTAGCCGTGTTTAGCGCTCCATTTGAGGCCAAATAAATCAGGCTGCTGTCTGCCAGAGGCCTCCATTAGGGGCCCGACGAGAGGCCCTGTGCCAGCCTGTCAGTCAGTCAGGTCAGCTCGGCCCACCTCCAACGTTTGAACTGATAATTACAGGGAACCTCCGTTTGGCCCGGGCCGAAGCACCGATTCCCAGACAGCACCAGCCGCTAGGCTATCTTAGCTTGCTAACGCTCACTCGCTAACACTAACAAATGACCGACATTTTCCCTCTAAGGAAAAACGGCATCAGGCAAATATTTGTGGACATGAAAAAGCAGTACTCCTTATCCTCTTTCATCCATTTCCGCAAGACTTCTCTTTAACTTTTTCCTTTTTTGCTTAGAATGACAGCTGTGGGCTCCCCTCCCCACACTAGAGGATAGCGATTTAGTTTAGTCGATGGAACGCTAAAGCTAGGCTAACCTCTAAGTGCCTGCTACAGATTAATCAAAGGCTGGTTAGAGGGGAGAGTCTTAAAGCACAGGGGCCAGGATGACTGATGGCTTTTTAAGAACCGGGGGGGGGGTGGCAGGTGAGTGGGGACCGACTCCTCCTAACTAAACCAGCTCCAAGACAGACACAGAGAAACCATAGTTGGAAATCAACACCAACCACTAGCCAAATGCTGGTAAATGATGTATTTTGCACCAGTCACTTTGACAAGTAACCAACCATTATTCAGAGGTCCAATTCCAATTCCATTTTGAAAAACATCAATCATGTTTGCCTGGTTAAAAAAAAAAAATAGTTCAGATGACCAGAAAGTTTTGGAATCCCTTTGCTCGGTGTAGTTGGCTGATGAAAAAGCTGAGTTTCCTGCCCTGGCAAAAATGGCCACAAGCAGAAAGATAGACACTGCAGCTAGCTCTCAGGGCTTCATGAATAAAATATTTGCTGGTGAGGGCAGAGGGAACAATGGAAATATTATCATCCGCTTTGTTAATGTAAGGGCTGACCACAGAGCATGCTCAGAGGGAGCACTCTTCCTCTTATCTCCTCACAGCTCCTCAGTGAAGGCCGGGGCGCTGCGTGCGGAGACACATACCGCTAACGAGAGAGGGAAATCCCCCTCCCACTGGAGATTGATGCAGAAACTTTACCGAGCAGACATTCCTCCAGGCCCAAATGAAAGAGGTGCCTGGTTCACCAGCATTCCTAATTGGCCACACATTCCATTCCCATTGTTAGGTAATGGCGAGGAGCTGTGGCTACATGTGAAGCGGACCATCTCAAATCACTCATTTCCAAAACTCAACTTTCTAGATTGGTTCTGCCCGGTTCTCGCTTGGTTCTGGCCATTAGAACCGCTGGAGCCTGAGCAGGAAGTCATTGGTTTTGATTCCTTGTGCCGACTGAAAATCTGGTAGGGGTGTGCACCTCACACTCTCAGACCAATTTGATTTGCGTCTCAGTAGTCAACAATCCGATCCATCTACATACATTTTAAGTAGCCAAAAGATTGATAAAATTCAATTCAGCCCTTTCTCGATACAATACAAAATGGTGTGATATGATGCGACTCAATACAGTGCAATGCAATAGTGCAAACAGTTCTATTTTTATTCTACTGATGCTGTAGAATTTTGACTAGTTGTAAAGAAATCCCAAAAGGTACTCAATAAAAATTCCAATCAATCTAGTAATGGGAAAAGGAGAAGGATGGTGTTAACATCCTATTCTCATTTGTTGGCAATAAAACATGAAAATCAGTGCAACTCTTATAATATCCAAAGTAAGCCGACACATGATCTATAGGTGTCTGGTGTTGCAGTGTACATTTCACATCTTAAAACAATAGAGAGAGAAACACATAGAAAGGAGAGGGCAGAAAGTTGGTTTTAATTAAGTGAAAGACGGGGGGGGGGGGCACGTGACAAGTGTGTCAGCCTTCCCCGGCAGGGAAGAGAGACAATGCAGAGAGACAGGCATACTGAGGGATACAACTTCAAGAGAAAATACAAGAACTACAACATAGTGCAACAGGAGCAGCAACTGCAATTATCATGTCATGTCATAGTGGGCACCACCAATAAACACTGAAGCCCCTGTCAATTTTTGCATGATTCCCCCCCAACTTTACCTGACACAAACTGTCTGAATTGATGCAGCTGTACCTTAAACATTAAGCATTGTCACACCCGTTAAAACTGGGCAAGGGGTAATTTACCTAACGAGACTGGACATATGTACGAGTAGGCTAATGACCCAATAATAAACCGAGAAATACATTACTCCTTATTTTAGAGATAGTCATGTGACAATCTCTTGTGACATCCATCCATCCATCCATCCATTATCTTAACCGCTTATCCTGCTCTCAGGGTTGCTGGAGCCTATTCCAGCAGTCATTGGGCAGCAGGCGGGGAGACACTCTGGTTAGGCAGCCAGGCCATCATAGGGCCGACACACACACACACACACACACACACACACACACACACACACACACACACACACACACACACACACACACACACACACACACACACACACACACACACACACACACACACACACACACACATTCATTCCTAGGGACAATTTAGTACAGCCAATTCACCTGACTTACACTGGCATCTTATTAATGGTCTCTCTCCATTCGGTTATTTTCCATTCTTCATTTGTGATAAAATTGATGTTGTTCATGTTGTAACGTTCAAATTGCAGACACTGACAAGGCTGAATGTAACTGATAACAGTGTCGATGCCAACTTTGCTTTGGCATGCTGTCTGTTTTTTTTTTTGACTGTGAAGCACTTTGTTACTTGTGTCTGTGAAAGTTGCTAAACAAAAAAACTTACCTACTTACCTACTGTCTGACACAACATACCCAGTACAATGGCTGACAGCTTACTCTCAGGATGTAGGATGGCTCATGTTATTGTTCTGCAATAATGCATACAAACAACATTCATTCATTCATTCATTATGCAAACCACTTATCCTGCTCTCAGGGTCACAGGGATGCTGGAGCCTATCCCAGCAGTCATTGGGTGGCAGGCGGGGGACACCCTGGACAGGCTACCAGACCATCACAGGGCCGACACAAACACACACATTCACACCTAGGGACAATTTAGCATGGCCAATTCACCTGACCTACATGTTTTTGGAAATTGGGAGGAAACCGAAGCACCCGGAGGAAACCCATGTCGACACAGGGAGAACATGCAAACTCCACACAGAGAACGACCCGGGACGACCCCCAAGGTTGGACTATCCCGGGGCTCGAACCTAGGACCGTGCTAATCACTGTGCCACCGTGCCGCCCCCACAAATAACATAAAAATACAAATATACAAATAACATAAAAAGCAATGAAAAATAAAAAAACAGGCAGTGAAAAGGATTAGGGATGCCCCCGAAACCCGGTTCTAAACAGGAACCGGTTCTAAATTAGTAAAAACCGGAGCATTTTCAAGATCGGACGTTTTCGGTTCTGCTATCGATAGTCGGTAGGTACTCGAGAAATCATGGAGTGAGATTTATATTGTGGCAAATGTGTTTTTCAAGGAATTTAAACGTCGCGAACATAATCTTGTTTGCCGTTTTCTCCATCTCTCTGTCTCTCTCTCTTACTGCGCAAGGGGTGGGGCTGTGCTGAGCTCCACACACTCGCTCACACACGCACAGACAGCTCTGCTCAAGGGCTCATCATGGCGGAGAGAACTAAACGTCCAAAAGTTTGGGTATATTTTTCAAAAGTCGATGACAACAACGCTCGTTGCCACAAGTGCAACAAATCATTTGCCAGTAAGGGTGGCAATACAAGCAATCTGTCGAAACATCTTTTGTCGAAACATGGTATTAATCTGCAGAAATGCAGCGTTTTCCACTGCTTTGCTCGTAGTGTTCCATCCACGTCCACTGCAGGTAAGCCGTATGAGCCATAGATACGGAGTTAGCTAGGCTAATAGCCGGGGACACTATAAGTCAGGAGACATCACGACTCCTGCCGGAGAAGGCAGATATGTTGATTTTTCTGCAGAAGAACTGTTAGGATAATGTTCTAGGTTCTTGTTTGTTTGAACTTCCGTTAGCCTTTTGCTGTAAAAATTAATTTTTAATATTTTTTTTCTTTATCTTTATCTACTTTTATTTTTTTATCTTATTTGTTGTTGTTGAATGTTGATTATAAAGTCTATAATTCAGACGCATTTAAAACATTGCTGCTGCTGTTGCTGCTGAATAAATAATATTTGTTTATATTTATATAAAGTTATATAATAGAATAATAAAGCAATGTCGATTCCGTTCTTAATTGTCTTTTTTTCTTGCATAATAATCAAAAAGAACCGATAAGAGTATCGATAAAGTACCGAACCCATAAGTAGTACCGATAAGAGTAGTAGTATCGATAAAATCCTAACGATACCCATCCCTAAAAAGGATAGGACTTGCTTAAGGGATGTCAGTGCCACGATTGGGCAGTGACGGTGAGAAGAGGCAATGGTAGCAGACAGTGGTTGTACTGGTCAGCTCCAATGGCCAACTATAGGGAGCTGCTGTTGTACTGAGCAATTCCTCTATGTTCCACTATGCCAAAAGTAGCTAGGTGAGGTTTTACTGGGCAGTATTCAGTGGCCAAAAATAGAAAATTATGGCTATACTGGGCAGTTCCCAGTGACCAACAGAAGATGATTATGGTTGTACTGGGAAGCTCCCAAGTGGGAAGGTAACAAGCAGTATAAATATAAAGCAGTCAAGTGCTGAGTAAGAACAGAACGCACAATAATAGGCAGCAAAATAACAAAAAGGTATTGATAAATGTCTCCTCCATGACTGGGAATGAGCAGCTGTCTTTCCCAAACCCAAACTACAGTATGTTTGTGTTGAACAGCACTAAGACATTCCCGGCTGATACAGAACCGCTGAGATGATCTCAAAGAAGTCCTCACCGACATGAATAATTAATTTATCTGGTTCATCACTCTTCCATGTAGCCATCGATAACTTCCATTATGGTGGGTGTGTATATATTACAGAGTGGATAGTGTGTCAGAAACTTCCCGCATGCAAGATGCTGGATGTCGGGAAGAGGGGGCAAAAGTGTGTGAAAGTGAGAGAGAGAGAGTGAGTGAGAGAGAGAGAAAGAGGTGATAGACAAGAGTGATAGCAGAACCACAAGAAAGCGGTAGAATAGCCACAGTACCAAACAGTGCCATCACAGCCAATGCTAAGACAAAGTGCACAAGTAAAAGCCAGCATCACTTAAAGCAGAAAGGCTCACGACCGAATGACTGTTAGCTTGTCAGAATGGCATGGCAAAGTATTGTTGACAAATTAGGTCCCAAAGGTTAACATTGGTTTAACATGTTAGTATAGCAATGGGCAAATTGCTTCCTTTATCTATTCCCTGTAAACAGGGTGATCGGATTTAAACCACATTTTCTCCAGACAAGTCCCTCTAAACCCCAAATAATGTATATTTGAATAGTGTATTGTTACAACGCCTGACCCACCCTGTGAGAACATTTTATGGTTCTCATCACAAACACTCAAATCCACTGAGACGTTTCAACTAATGAGGAGATGATGTCACACACACACTTCCACAGGCAATGAGAAGCTAATGAATGGTAGAACTAAAGAACAGCCAAGTTAGCCCCAAGAATAAACAGCAACAGCAAGAAACCATCACCTTGGAATCACAGGGAGATGCTCTCTCTCTCGCTCTCGCTCTCGCTCTCTCTCTCTCTCTCTCTCTCTCTCTCCCTCTCTCTCACACACACACACACACACACACACACACACACACACACACACACACACACACACACACAGATTACTGCACCAGAATGACACATAACATAGTCCCACCCTCCCTCTAGACTTAAAAAAAAAGGCTGAGGTCAATGGCTGCTTTGTTTTCAAATGAGCTCCATCTACACATTCACACATACAAATGCTCGTAAATAATGCCAAAATATCATCATGAGAATGTGCCACAGAGAGAGATGACATCTAAGCACATAAGTGGGGTGTGTATATGTGAATGTTTCTCCACCTGCAAAGACAAGTAGGTGAGCAAACTAGCCAACAATAAAAATTAGTTCATGAGTCAACGGGCCTTAATGATAATTAACTGACAACACTTCGTTTACAAATGTGTGTGTAACACAGGCATAATTTGGGCACTGGTTTAGAATGACGAGTAGTTTATGGGGGTAACCAGTAACATCTGAGTATAATTAACCTGAATTCATAAGTGTGCGTTTCAGCAGGCAGAGAGAGAAGCCCAGATGCAGCCAGCCTGACACTGTGGAAGCATGTGTGAATGAGAGAAATGTTGATCTCTGAGCTTCTACAAAGGAAACTATTAAAGGTGGTGGATTTCTCCTGAAAGGGTATATCCTTCTTTGTCTCTAAACCTTGCCACAGTGTGAACATGTCCCTCCATCTTTGTCTCCTTCCCTCTTTCTGAGGTTTTGTCTTTCACATTGCAGGACAGGTCACAGGAATATTATCAAGGTGCAGTGACTCTGACTCTTCACTTCCTGGTATCTGGTTGTTTGTAATTCTGGGGGAAATAAAACCTATTCTGTTATTCTGCAACACATGCAGGTCACACTGAGTGACAGCTCCAGCTAAATGGCTGACATGCAAATGGAAAGTGCACATGCCTGCGTGTGTGTGCACCTGCCAAAGAACGAGTGTGCTGTGTGTATGCAGGGCATGTGTATGTGGACTAATCAGCCAAAGACAGGAAATCCATAAATCAGCAGCACTGAAGCCTCACACTGTAAATGTACACTCACACATGGCAGCACTGCACCACCCAACATTAGAGAGGCAGACACAGACAGAGAGGGAGAGGGAGAGAGAGAGAATTGAATTTGAAACAACTCTTTATTTTACATAAAACAAAAACTCAACAGTGACATATCCATTTTACAACAGCAAACATAAGCAACACCTTTACATTAAAACATCCGAAAAGGTCTTTTTTTTTTTTTTAAAGTGGTTCAAGTCACATACTCCCATAGGGTTAAAAAAATATTATGCAAAAACAGAATTAGATACCGATTGCCCCTCACTGACTGAGCAAATGGCTGTAGTGAAACACCATCATGCAATACATTCATCTAAGTTGTTGATAGGGTAAAGAACCTGAAATCCATTCAGACTCTTGCCTTCACCCTTACGATGAACAAAATAAGTAAATCTTCCTCTGAACCATTACTTATTCGACTTTTCCTACTTTTATAAATTGAAAACCTAGCTGGTCCCACTACAAAACTTAAAAGTTGCCACTTTTCTGCATTCTTTCTCTTGTGCCCAGTGCCAAAGAGAGAGAGAGAGAGAGAGAGAGAGAGAGAGAGAGAGAGAGAGAGAGAGAGAGAGAGAGAGAGAGAGAGAGAGAGAGAGAGAGAGAGAGAGAGAGAGAGAGAGAGAGGGAGAGAGAGTTTGTAAGATATAGTACATTTACATGGAAACCAGAAACCTGATGACTGGGAGTAAAGGCAATATTTCTATTAAAGGGTTTATGTTGTGTTTGGAAAAAACTATGATTTCTCTAAAACACAAGTATATATTTTACAGGCATCATAATCATAAACCGATGAAGGTGTTACTCCAACTTTATAAACAGTTATGTCAATGGCTTTATCTGTGTTGGGGTAAGATTGAAATTGGGGTTGTGGCATAACTTGATTATAGCACCTAGATTTTTGCTAGGGAGTTTCCAGCACGCATGTGTGTAAGTGTGTTTGTTAACATGGTCATGGTCACATAGTCTTGAGGCACAGGATGTATACATGTTCTTAAGATGGACAGTTCTCAGTCCTTTGCAGTTCATAGTGTAAGTGTACGACGCATACCAAAAACCTACATTTCCCAAAATTTTTGCGAGCAATATTTTGAGTGATACAAGTACTCTTGTATACTTTATAAGTGCCAAAAAATATATATATGTGTGGTGAGGTCCAATTTTTACATTATTTTGGCACTATGTCTCAGTTGACATTGCTCTGTGTATGACTATGAAATGGCCCTTATGGTGTTTTTCATCAAATGAACTCAGTTCTCTTTCTGTTCACAATGCAAGTGGACTTGAAAGAGGATTCAGCTCTCTTTCTAGTCCCCATCAGCACCAATGAGAGCTCAGACTACTTCTTATTAAACAAAACTGCTGTAGAACAATTATGCAACGCCATTCAGCTGAAACATCTGCCTCTCCTTGGTCTGTTAGAAAAAACGATCTGGTTTAAGGATCCATGCATATCATCTTCAATCAGTGCTGAACAACAGCAAAACAAATCCTCATGCAAAGAAATCTTGTTTTGTCAATTTACCCCAATCTGGCACAACCTCGATCTGATTATCAAGAAAACCCATTCAATGGGCATTGTCCAACATGGACAACTCCTTCACAAAAACCAACTCATCTCCACGCAACTGGCCAAACAATACTTCCTGCCGCAGAATCTTTTCTTTCAACCTATCAGACCATGTCAAGTGATCAAATCCAGGATTACATCTCTCATACAACTACCACAATGTTGTCTTGACAGAAATATTTCTTAACCTTTGGGTGGGAAAGAAAAGTATATCCAAAATAGACAAGACCTCTCATTGCAAGAGATACAGCTATGTAAAGCTCTGGTCTTCTGCCTTCCACAATGCATTTAGGTCCTCCACAGCTGTGGCTTTATGTGCTCCTCCTTCCAAATGTCAAGCAATTCTGTTGTTTCATCCTTGGATCATATAACACTGCAACCACCTGCAGCAGCCATCCTAATGTTTTGTTTCTGACTGTGTCACACATGTGCTCACTGTCTAATCAATGTATGGCAGGGACGTAGCGTAGCGATCTATTACGTTGCCTACCAACACGAGTATTGCCGGTTCGAATCCCTGTGTTACCTCTGGCTTGGTCAGACATCCCTACAGACACAATTGGCCATGCCTGCGGGTAGGAAGCTGGATATGGGTATGTATCCTGGTCGCTGCACTAGCGCCTTCTCTGGTCAGTCGGGGCGCCTGTTTGGGGGGGAGGGGGAACTGGGGGGAATAGCGTGATCCTCCCACTCGCTACGTACCCCTGGTGAAACTCCTCACTGTCAGGTGAAAAGAAGCAGCTGGCAACTCCACATGTATCGGAAGAGGCATGTGGTAGTCTGCAGCCCTCCCCGGATTGGTGGAGGGGGTGGAGCAGCGACCAGGACGGCTCAGAAGAGTAGGGTGGTTTGCCAGATGCAAGTGGGGAGAAAAAAAAAAGTATGGCAATCCTCAAGGTATAGAATAAAGTCAAACTGCCAAGTGCACTGGGGCCACTTTGTGTTCAGCATGCATAAATCAATCAAAACGAGCCTTAAATAAACTGAATTTTTAGAGGGGTCTGGGTTCGTTTGGCGTGTTCACCAATGCACAAAAACCTCTGAGTCAAGGTCTGAGTCCATTTTAGAGGTTGAAATCAACCAAGGGTCTTATGTGTTACAGTATTGTGCATGTGCCTTTGTTTGCTTGTGTGTGAATATGCATATTAGTTTGTGTATTTGTTTATGTATGTTTGTATGCAGGGCTCGACCCAGAGTGTCCATTTCCATGTGGCAACCAAGAAAGAACAATTTAGGCATCTTTGGACGACTATAAAAAAAAAAAGAAAACTGTTGACACATAGCAGTGTTGGAAAAGTTATATTCAGCAACAGATCTGTGAGTTATCAAAAAATATGTTTATTACGTTTTGATTTATAAGACAGAACATACTATTTTTGTTCAGTGTCTTAAGAAAACAGTAGCTGCTACAGCATTTTTACTCAGCTTTTACCTGCACGGTTTTGATTGTTTGTCATCGATCGTAGAGTGTGATTTCAACTTATGGGTTTTCGTTCACTGACATTTCACATCACATCCCAAGCTTTGGTTACGAATTAAATAAACAATCTCTAACTTCTGAAATAGATTCAGCCAATCCTCAGATGGGAAACTAGCTAAACCTACAAACCAAATCATTTTATTGTTCTCAATAAAACATGCCGCTCTGCCTAAAAAACGTATAAATGTTCAAATTCTTCTTGTGAAAGCAACTTTGTGGTGTGTGCTGTGGTTTGGATTGGAGATGGTTTGTGGAAACATTGAGCCTTGTGTTGCAGCCGTTCAAATGATCATTTGATTAGTCATTCAACTGGTGCTCGTGACTGTGCCCTTCTTTTCACATACTATATATCATGCACTGACCTTTCCTCTGTTGCTTGATTCTGTTACAAAACACCTGAGCAACATAACGATTATTGAAAAACTCTGTTTACTACTGTGAATAAATGAAGGAAGCCCTCACGGTGCTAGTTCGGCTCTGTTTTGTATATGACAACCTCGATGTGTGATGGACGACCTCAAAATCAGCTCTTGGTTGCTCTATGTACAAGTCAAGTCAAGTCGATTTTATTTGTATAGCCCAATATCACAAATTACAAATTTGCCTCAAGGGGCTTTACAGCAACACAAGAAGAAACAAGTAAAAGTACAAATTTTCCTTTAAATCAACCCCTGGTATGTGTGTGTGTGTTTTTGTGTGTCTGACCTGGTGGTAGGTACCATCCAGCAAGCTGTCCAGGTTCTGAAGCGGTGCTGGGGTTTTGTCCTTGAAGCGGGTCAGCAGACGTCGCTGGATGGCTCTAAACTGGACTGCCCGCTCAGCCAAAAGGTCTTGATACTGCTGAGCACTCACACGCAGCTACACACACACACACACACACACACACACATATAAGGTATATAAGTTAATAAAGTATATCTACCTATCTCTTTATAACACACACGTGTAGACATACACACAAAAACTCAAAATCAGGCATCCGGGTGGCATAGCGGTCTATTCTGTTGCCTACCAACACAGGGATCAGCAGCTTGAATCCCCGTGTTACCTCCGGCTTGGTTGGCCGTCCCTACAGACACAATTGGCCGTGTCTGCGGGTGGGAAGCCAGATGTGGGTATGTGTCCTGGTCACCGCACTAGCGCCTCCTCTGGTCGGTCGGGGCACCTTTTCAGGGGGGAGGGGAAACTGGGGGGAATAGCGTGATCTCCCCATGCGCTATGTACCCCTGGCGAAACTCCTCACTGTCAGGTGAAAAGAAGCGGCTGGCAACTCCACATGTATTGGAGGAGACGTGTGATAGTCTGCAGCCCTCCCCGGATCGGCAGAGGGGGTGGAGCAGCGACCGAGACGGCTCAGAAGAGTGGAGTAATTGGCCGGATACAATTGCGGAGAAAAAGGGCCGGGGAGAATCCAAAAAATAAAAAAATAAATATTATATAAGTTAACAAAGTATATCAACCTATCTATAACACACACCTGTAGACATACACACAAAAATACAAAATCAAACATCCTCACAGCGCACAGACAGATAATAAACACATGTTGGGCTGCTTTGATAAAATGTTTTAAAAGAACCCCCCCACACACACACACACACACACAGACTCCAAACAGAAAACGCTTTTGAATGATCATAAATCAAAGTACCCAGCTTATTGTAAGCTGGTTCCACTATGTGAGACATATTGAGTTCAGCCAACATAAACATCGTCCCTGATCATTTTCATCATCATGAGCTTTGATGGTTCTTTGGAGCCAGTCAAGCCAGTCAGTCCAACACAAGGACAGACAAGTGAGACAGAAGGGAAAGGTTAAGCGCAACGGCACAAAATTAATAAAACATACATTTGAAAACATCCATCCCAATTCTTAGTTATTTATTGTATGAATGTCAAACTTTTGTGCTTATTGTTAAAAGAAATGAATTGAAAATCTACTGAACAATTCTTAGGGCTACATGAAATTCAGTTTAAGGTTAGTCATATGTTAAATCTATTAAGGTCCTGCTGAGTGAGGTGGATAAATTGTGCGGTATGAAAATGAGTATATTCATGTCTCTCTAGAATAAAATTCCTTTGCAATGGATTTTGCGTGTGTTCGTGTACAGTACGTCTGTCTGTGTGCATTTGTCTGTATGTGTGCCCATGTACAGTATGTGTGTGAGTCTGTGGTCCATCTACCTGGAAGTGGTGATCCACAGCTTGAAAGTACTCTGCCAGGGGCAAGGGACCAGAAAAGCTGTTTCTGAAGTCTTTGACCCCCAGCCTGGTGAAGTGCTGCTCAAACCGCTGGACCAACTCCTTCACCACCAGCCACATGTCTTCAAAACTGTCACTTTGAACACGATACCGCTCTGACAAAGAGGGAGAGAGAGACAGACAGATATAGAGATGCATCACCTGTTAGAACACAAAAATAAAACTAAGAAGCAAAATGCAAAGCTATTTGGGCCAAATCAGAAGGCCCACTCTTGACAGAGTATTGGACAGCAGGGGTTGATAAACTGAAAACCACCCAGACAAAGGACAGACTCCATGCACAGCCTGTCTGTTGATACAGGTGGACATGGCCGCTCAGAGATAAGATGCTGTGCCAAGACGGCACAAAAAATGAAATACAGACAGAGCTGCACTTTCTCACCAAATGTGATAAATATACAGAAATTAAGAGGGAATATTTCACTAAACTGAGCACCACACAAACCCTTTCTCACAACAGTCCAAGCACAGAAAAACTGCCCATTCTCCTGAGAGGAAACTCTCACAGCTATGAACTGGCAGCACAGTATAAGCTTCACGTCTCAGTGACAGTGGGCAATTAAACCAAGAGAAAATAATTATGATGAGGACATTTTGATTTTTCTTCGTGTTTGAAGAATGTGAAGAAAAATGCTGTTTTCCATTTGTTTAGTTCTATTGTTCCTTATTATCACATTATTATTGCAATTCCCAAGGGTGTGTGTGTGTTTGTGTGCGCATACATGCACACACTTTAAGAGCTTATAACCACACAAAGAAAAACGAGACAGAAAAGAACAAAAGTCCAAAAGGGTAGAAAGAGGATAAGATAAAGTCAGAGAGAAAGAGGCAAGAGAGAGGATGGGGAAATGAGGAGAGAAAAAACAGCGATTAAGACAGAAAGAGGGGCAGAAAGGAAGGGAAGAGGGAGAGAGAAGGGAGAAAAAAAGCTAGTCCCATGTCTTATTTAATTCAAGATTTGTATATACTCGATATCTCATAGTTCGATTAATCAATTTTACTCATGTTTTTCAAATGCATTTCATGTACCATGCTTCGACAATATACGTATTTTTATGGCATGCCAATAGAAGCATTTTTAACTGAACTGTATAGTACTGAATTGAGAAAAAGAGAGTGAGACAGAGACAACGGGGGACAGAGAGAGGGTCAAAGAAAGACAAAAATACAAAGAAAAAGGGATACAGAGAATTAGTGAGTATAAACACAGGCAAAAGCAAAATTATGACAGAGAACATAGAGTTTGTAATGAATTACATCCATCTATTTGTAGCATTATAATCTGTTGTGTAGTTGCAATATGTTCTGGCCATGTATGGTGCAATTCTGATCACATCAGTGAAGATCAATCTGAACTGTGACAGACATGCAGATGAAGTGAGAGATAAAGAGAGAGAGAGAGACTGAGAACCTCTCTTTCCCCTTCATGCTTGTTTTGGTCAGTTGTTTCAATGGAAAACAGCTGCTGCCGGGTGTTCTTTATGGTGCAGAGGATTAGCATGTTTTTAATGTGTAGGGTGCTGAGTGTTAGAAATTAGGAAATATTTCTGCTTTCAGCGAGCAAACCCCTTTGCTTCAAACAGGTTCTGAGATGTCTCCTTGCAAATACAGGAGACACACCCTGCTCTTTCCACAAGCATGTGATTAGCGCTGCCTGCTAAAATAAGAACAGCCTGGCTGTCATACACACGGATGGTCCTAAACTGCTGCATTCCTCTGTGTGTGTGTGTGTGTGTGTGTGCGTGCGTGTATTACGGGAGGTCTTCGAGGCCAGCACAGTGACCCTAGCTCCTGAAAGAAACTGGAAGGCCAGACTGTTCCCCTCCTTATCCGCAGACTTCTCAAAAAATTCTGGCGGGAGAGAGAGAGCAAGAGAAAGAGAGAGAGCGATAGAGAGTGAGAGAGAGAGACAGACAGACAGACAGATGCATAATTTGAATGTCATTGCTTGTATGCCTATCAATTTGAACCTTTACTGTTCCTTTTCTTTGTTCATGGTTGATCCCTGTTGTATTTAGATGATTTGTCAGTGTTGTTAATGGAAAATCAATGCAAATAAAATCTAGAGGACTGCGAGAACTAGAGAGCATTAGAGAAAAATACATGTAATTTTTCCTTCAAAATGCTAAAGGAATTTTCAGTACATATTTGGGGAAAAAAAGGTGCCTGATGAAGGTCTGAAATGTTGCTCGACTTAAATTCTTCTCCAATGTAGACAGTGTACAGGAATAAACGATGTTCGTTTCGGAAATTTTTATTCTCCTACGCACCTATTATTTATGATACTGTTCAGGAGGACTACTTCATCAAAAAGAACAGAGAGATGAGCAGAGACAGATTGACAAAGAGTCCTTGGATTTGGAGAAATCTGAAAAGATTCCATTTACATTGCTCTTTATCTTTCATGGAAATCCTATTGTCACTGCTCTTCTATCTCACTGTCTCTTTGTTGGCATCCATTTTTCTGCCTCAGGCCAGTTTAAGCTCTTTGTAATATTGGAGTTTTTCTTCATTTTGTTTGTATTCAGATTTTTTATTTTTTGGCATCTTCAAACTTGCTTAAGACTCTCTGGATGAGACTGCAGCTGGAGAGAGAGAGAGAGAGAGAGAGAGTACAATGTGCAACCTCTTGTCCTTCCTCTCAAGTCCAATTCAATCTTGAATCTGGTCAAATCCAGTTGTTTTACTGGAATAAATGTGAACATGCATGATAAATTTCTGACTGCATGTGTATACTCTCTGGGTGTACACTGTATATAGAGGGGTCTGCATCTGTTTGTGTGTGTGTGTGTTTGTGTGTGTGTGTTACCAGGAAAGATGGAGCTGATGCTAACAGGGGGTTTGTTGGTCTCTATTGTGATTTTGTGGTTGGCGCTCTTGGCTGGGGAGGATGGCACACACACCAGAATCAGGGGCAAAGAGAACTTGGACTGAAGCACCCTGGGAACGCCTGAGAGAGAGCAAGAGAGAGTGAGAGAGCGCGAGGGGTAAAATGAGAGAGACAGAGGAGTGCAGGAGGGATACAGAAAAAAAAAGAGAGAGAGAGGGAGAATATGGTTAATCTATTATTCATTCTTTCTTAATGTTTACCATTGTTACTAATGCATTGGCAAACCAGGTCCTCTTCCTGCCATGCCAATAAAGCCACATTTAAATTGAATTGAGAGTAGGGGAGTGGGGGTATAGAGATACAAAACACCATCAAAGATTACTTTATCAGACAGACAGGCAGACAGACTGACAAACATACAGACACACTAAAGGGGAAAGAGTGATAGATGTGAGGTGAGGAAAAAAGACAAGTGTATATGTGGGTGTGTGTTGTAAGAGAACCAAGGTGAATGATCATTTTCATCATAGGAAAAAAAGAACAAGCTATATCTTCCCAAGGGTCCTCCCATTATTTTCCTGTGAATTTTTTTTTTCCCGTGGTGTTTTTCCTCATGTGAACAGAGGGTCTAAGGATAGGGGGGTGTTGTACATTGTACAGAATGTAATGTGATTGTAAAGCTCTCTGGGACTGAATTGTGATTTAGGGCGATACAAATGAAATTTGACTTGACTTGACAGTGATGATCTCAGATGGTGATGTCACATTCTGCTCCTGCCAGCTTGGGTCCGGCATGAAACAGCATGATGAAATTTTAAACTTGTGGTCTAGACGCCTTGTTTAAACTTTTTTTTTGCATGTTAAAGACCCCCATATGGATCAGAATTTGAAAGGGGTTTAATCCACAATGCCATCTATAGCTTCTTAGCAATAGATAGCATTGTGTTATCTGAAGTCGTCATTTCAAAAAAGACAACTGTCTCTTCTCAAAATACACATCCTTAAAATTCCTAAGAATTTTACCGAGACTGTTTTTGCTTTCCTTCTTCATCAGATTACGTGTTAATTCATTAAAATAGCGGATATTCTATTTTGGCAGAATAACCTCAGTAAGATACACAAGACAAACTGTGGCCATATTCCAACTCAAACAGAAAGTTCAAACCCATTTTCTTAATTAAAGCAAGTGCATATTTTCCTGAGCACCTCCGGGGAGCACATGGGTAGGTTCCCCATCTCCTCCCGTGCAGCTCCTTCACTGCACACGTCCCAACAATCACACACCACTTCCCCTTTAAGGGACTCCCACCTCCGCCAAACTCCCCCACGGCAAATTAAACAGGATCAGAACATCGCCTTTAAGGCTTACTTTCAAAACAGTGGCTCAGTTACAATTGTTAGGACAGCAAACACAAGATATATTCAAATTACATGCATATCAGGTCACTCTAAGAGAGAGAGAGAGAGAGAGAGAGAGAGAGAGAGAGAGACTTAACATCAACACAGAGTCTGGCGAGGTGTTTCCCAGAGAAAGTTTGGTCTAACAAACTCTTGCTGGAAAAAAGGAGGGTTTGGGGGATAGGAGAGAAATGGAGAAAAGAAGAGAAGAACTGAGATTGGGAGGAGAGGAGGGGAGAAGGGAGGAGAGGAAGAATGAAATGAAAAGAGAAAAGATGGAACGGAGGGGAGGAGAAGAGGACAAGGTAGGTTAGAGGAGGAGAGGAGAGCCAATCATAACTGTGTTCTGAGCATAAGCAGTGCTGAGCTTGGCAGAAAAAACACCATTAGCTAGAATAACGTGCGGGGGGGGGGGTGAAAGAAAAGAGGAGAGAGGGGGAGATATAGGGAGAAAACTTGAGGGGGATTTTCCTTTGGGTTTAGCCCTTCTTTTCTGGATGCTATGGAAAAGACAGAGTGGACGTGGGAGGGGGGGTTAGTGAGAGAGAGAGAGAGAGAGAGAGAGAGAGAGAGAGAGAGAGAGAGAGAGAGAGAGAGAGAGAGAGAGAGAGAGAGAGAGCGAGAGAGAACAAGAGGAGAGGAGAGGGGAGAGAACCTGAGAGGAGTGGAAAAAGGAGTGGAAACGACAGTGTGAGAAGAGTGAAAAAGAACAAATGCTCGAGAGATGACAGGCAAGAAGAAGAGAGAAGAGACTGAAGGAAGTTTTTGATGCTGGAACGTTTTACATCAATGTGCAAATCAATGCTTAACTATAGCTGTTTATCACCCTGTTTGACAGAGAAAGAGGTACAAACACACATGCATACGCACACACACACAGAAAGACAGAGATAAAAAGACAGGAGTCTGCAGAGCTGAAATGCTCTAAAACATAATATATAACCCGAGAGAGAGATTACTAAGAAAACTGGAAAATGATTAAATGATTTGATGAACAGACAGAACATGGCTGACCTCATGATTGTGACTTTTTTAATCATAACTGAAAAATCCAACTAAAGAAAAAAAGTCTCATCTCATCATCAGCCGCTTCTCCGGGGTCAGATCGCAGTGGCAGCAAGCTAAGTAGGGCATTCCAGATGTCCCTCTCCCAGCAATGCCATCCAGCTCTTCCTGGGGGATCCCAAAGCATTCCCAGGCCAGATTGAACATGTAGTCCCTCCAGCGGGTTCTGGGTCTACCCCGGGGTCTCCTCCCAGTTGGACGTGCCCAGAAAACCTCAAAAGGAAGGCGCCCATGAGGCATCCTAATCAGATGCCCGAACCACCTTAACTGGCTCCTTTCAACATGTAGATCAGCGGCTCTACTCCGAGCTCCCTCCAGATGTCCGAGCTCCTCACTCTATCTCTAAGGCTGAGCCCTGACACCCTACGGAGGAAGCCCATTTCAGCCCCTTGCATCTGCAATCTCACCCTTTCGGTCACTACCCAAAGCTCTTGACCATAGGTGAGGGTTGGAATGAAGATTGACTGGTAAATTGAGAGCTTTGCCTTCCAGCTCAGCTCCCTCTTCACCACAACAGTCCAGTACAACATCTGCATTACTGCTGATGCTGCACCAATCTGCCTGTCAATCTCCCGCTCCATCCAACCCTCACTCGTGAACAAGACCCCGAGATATTTCAACTCCTTAACTTGAGGCAACAACTCATCCCCAACCTGGAGGAAGCAATCCACCATTTTCCGGTAGAGAACCATGGCCTCAGACTTGGAGGTGCTGACGCTCATCCCGGCCATTTCACACTCAGCTGCAAACCGCCCCAGTGCACGCTGGAGGCCACGTACTGATGAAGTCAACAAAACCACATCATCTGCGAAGAGCAGAGATGCAATTCTGAGGTTCCCAAAATGGACACACTCCTCACCTTAGCTGCGCCTTGAGATTCTGTCCATGAATATCACAAACAGAATCGGAGACAAGGGACAACCTTGGCGGAGTCCGACACCCACCGAAAATGTGTTTGACTTTATGCCGATAATACGGACACAGCTCTCACTTTGGTTATACAAGGACAGGATGGTTTGTAGCAACTGCCCCGGGATCGCATACTCCCGCAGTACCCTCCACAGAGTGCCCCAGGGTACACGGTCGTAAGCCTTCTCCAAGTCCACAAAACACATGTAGACTGGCTGGTCAAACTCCCATGCCCCCTCAGCACTTCCGCAAGGGTAAAGAGTTGGTCCGTTGTTCCACGGCCAGGATGGAATCTTCATTGTTCCTGGTTGGAGCCTCCTTTCCAGCACCCTAGAGTAAACTTTCCCAGGGAGGCTGAGCCCTGATAATTGGAGCACACCCTCCGCCCCCCCTTTTTTTTAAATATAGGAAATATAAATATGGGAATATAAGAAAAAAAGCAAAAAACAAAAAACAAATAAACGTAAGGCGATTAACAAAACCTAGAGGGGATAAGCAGTGTGGCCAACCAGGCGGTCAGAGAGCTGAGCAGCAGACAAGGTTGTGTTCCCTCTACTGCCAAGCAGGCAGATGACAGGCCACGCCGCCCATCCAAGAGCCCCTAACCCCCATACAGCATGTTCCTGTTTTAGAAAACTAATCACCATGAAGAACTCCAATACCATCTAGCAGCAACAGATTTGAGATGCTATGTGGTTTAAGATATGTTGGGCTTACCACAGACCGACACCCTTTTGATAGAACAGGTTCATTGATTCATTAAAGATCAATTATCTGATTCATTTGATGACAAGTTCAGAGCCTGGTTATTGTTGCTTTTTACTGTACCCTTCTCCAGTTTGGTCACTGACATTTGAAATTGGCTGTATTGACTTTAAGATTGAAAGAGCACTGAATTGACCTGAACTTCAGGTTACAACCCTCAACATTGTCATTTTTACTTAACGTACTGACAGAGAAGTTGATATGTGTGGTAATTACATTAATGTTCAGCTTCACCAAATCCCAGAGATACAGTGAAAAGGTACAAGTCACCGGTGCTGCTGTGTTAGCACCTCCCCTGCTGTCAAATAAAACAATGTGGTTGGTGCTGACGTAGTGTCTGTTCATGAAGTTGTTCCATGAGTGTGATCTACCAGATCTGCATGTTTGCCATTTCATCCTGGCTTCCATGGCTTCACACTCCTACAGTGAAGACTCAACACGCTTGTGCCATGCCCTTTTTCCAGTAAAGTGCAACCAAACGATAGTCATTAAAAGGATGTTCTTAATATAAATTTGTGGGGGGGGGGTGAACAGCAGGGAGGACTTTGTATAAAAACTTGGGATGATATAGGCGGTGCATCTCCATTCACTCTGTGTGTAGTCTTACTGGTGCTATGAAAGCAGGCTGACATTTGTTGATATTACCTAATTAACTAATTCCTCATAAGAATAGGTTTTTAATGCAATGGCCGATCATATCAGGGCCAGCAGCCTTAGAGATGGAGAACGTTTAAGAGTGGTGGTTTGCTTTCAGAAGCCACAGAAACATCCACACACTGCAAAAAAGACAAACGTACTGAGTTATTTGATGTTGTTTTATGTCTCAATGCTTATTTCAACAATATGTTCTTATTCTGCTGACAGATATTGCACAATTTAAAAAAATAGTACTTGTTTCATGATGAACACTTGTTATGAAAAATGTTTCACTAAACAGGAAAAGAAATCTTAAAAGCAAGAAACTTTGAGTTTTTTTTTCAAGTAAATGCCCTGAAACAAGTCTTACAACTATGAAACAAGAGCACGTTCTTGAAATGAGCAATATCATCTGCAAGTGGGATGAGAAAACTTCACCAGAAATATCTTGAAATAAGCATACCTTGATAAAGTGGTGTTTTTTGCAGGGAGGGAAACATAAAAGAGTAGAGACAGGAATGGTGAGATGATTGAAAGAATGATTGAAAGATGAAGAAATAGTGAAAGAACGAACAGAGGCCTCGTTTGTTTCTCTCTCTCTGACTCTATTCATTTTTTTCAATGACCCACTCCAAGTTTTCATCTATCAATCTCCCTCTTTCTCCTTCTCTTCCCATCCTGGTTTTTATGTCTGTCTCTCAGTCTGCCATTCTCACTCCCTCCCAACCTGCAGTGTCTTCTCTCAGTCTGTCCTTCTCCCTCTTCAATCTGTTTCTATCATTTTTTTCTTCTCTCCATCATCTGTAATCCATAGTTTGTCTGTCCTACCCTCCCTCTGTTTCCCCTTCCCTCTCCTTTTTCTCTTTTTTTCTTGATTGCTTTCCAATTCCTCAGTCTGAAAAGTGACATGCAGTGAGAGCAGAATGTGAGAGTGTGAGAATGACGGAGGGGGAGCGGAGAAGGAAGAAAAGAAAGGATGGAATTGGTAAAGGGTGGAAGCTGGCAGAGGAGGAGGAGGAGAAAGAGAGCGAGAGCGAGAGAGAGAAGGTTCTTAGAGGTTTGGGAAAGACCAGGATTTTTCCATCTCAATTTCACCATCACCATTTACTAGTCACCACTGTGTGTGTGTGTGTGTGTGTGTGAGAGAGAGAGAGAGAGAGAGAGAGAGAGAGAGAGAGAGAGAGAGAGAGAGAGAGAGAGAGAGAGAGAGTGGGAGTAAGTGAGAGAGAGAGTGAGTGAGAGAATGGCTGTAAATCTAGTCTTGTTCTACTATATCCCTGTACATTCCCAGGCCGCTGAGGAAAAGTTAGACCACTTACCACTGGAATTTACCGGGTAAGGTATGTGTGTGTGTGTGTGTGTGTGTGTGTGTGTGTGTATAACTGTGCGTGTATATCAATTGTGCTGTTCTGATTTGACAATCAGCACCTTTCAAAAAACCATGTGTCTTATTCAGCACCACTAAGTGTATAATTAGGATCATACTGGACAGTATACAAGATTTAGTGGACTGAAAAAACATGTTTCAGTAACTATTCATATCACATGTGGCTTGCCAATGCAGTGTGAAGCTGAGAAAATTATTATCTTTACTACGAAAACCACTCTAAACACACACATCATATATATATATATATATATATATATATATATATATATATATATATATATATATATATATCCCTCATCCTTTTTTGGGTGGTGTGTCTTCATCGAGCTCAGGTCCTCTACCAGAGACCTGGGAGTTTGATGGTTCTGCGCAGTATCTTAGCCGTTCCTAGGATTGCACTCTTCTGGACAGAGACCTCAAATGTTGTTCCTGGAATCTGCTGGAGCCACTCTCCCAGTGTGGGGGTCACAGCCCCTAGTCCTCCTATCTTCCTATTACCACTGCGACTACTGTGGACTTCGCCTTCTAACATCCGATCTAGTTCTTCCTTCAGCCCCTGGCATTTCTCTAGCTTCTCATGCACTTTCTTCCTGATGTTGCCGTTGCTTGGGATTGCTACATCGATCACTACTGCTGTCCTCTGATCCTTGTCGAAAAATGAATAAATATATATATATATAGAGTGACTGATGTAGCAATTGACGGACCCTTTAGTTGACTGGTTAGCACAGTCACCTGTGGTCTGGGCTACCCAGGTTCGGTTCCCGGCTGCAGCGGATTCCCAGCTGTCCCTGAATTCGCTACATTGGTGTCAGAAGTGGGATGGTGAGACCGTGAGGCCATCAGAAGCGCGTGCGCCCAGAGCGTGAGGGAGCTGATATGTTAAAGCGTTGGCAAACACTTCCCAAAGGGGGGAATGTATTGTAACGACCACGGAGGACTAGACTCGCTAGCCCTTGGCTAACGGGTTGGACCCTTTAGTTGACTTGTTAGCATGGTTGCCCGTGGTCTGGGCTACCTGGGTTCAATTCCCAGCAGCAGCGGATTACCGGCTGCCCCCTGAATTCGCTACATTAACTGAGGAAGATATTCAATAGGAACACCATCAAAATTAGTTACAGCTGCATGCCTAAAATTCAACAAATAATATCGTCCCACAACACAAGAATCATGAACAAATCAATGACACCTTCACCAGAACCGGACTCCCCCAACTGCAACTGCCGTGTGAACAACTTATGCCCCCTCGAAGGAAGATGCCAGACGAAGGGAGTTATCTACCAAGCTACAGTGATGAGAAATGACAACAGCAAAATAGAGACATACGTCAGTCTAACAGAGGGAACATTTAAATAGAGGTTTAATGCACACGTGTAGCTTTAGAAACAACAGTTTAAAGAATGTAACATCTTTAAGCTGTTATATTTGGTCATTGGACAGAAACATTAATTATTCAACCACCTGGAAAATCCTCTCAAAGAACAAAGCATATTCAACCAGTAGTAAAATATGCAATCTATGTCTAACTGAAAACTATTTTATCATTTGCGAACCAGAAATGTCCACATTGAATAACAGGAATGAATTGGCCAGCAGTTGCAGACATACATAGATATAAGCATATATTTTGTAATTATAAATAAATCATGCCAATAGACAAATACCAACCCCCCCCCCCGATTGGACCATTAGCAATCATATGTTTTTTGAATTTTTTAATGTTGCACCTCTCCCTTTCCCATTGGACATTGCGCACGTGATGTGCATGATGAGGCAGTAAATGGTATGTCCTTTCCCGTGTAGCTTTATTGACAGCTGATGATCGCTTATGGCATGAAACAGGCTTGTACTGTCTCATAAAGAATTTAACTTGACTCACTGGATTATATATATATAGTACATATATATAGCAGTTGCAGACATACATAGATATAAGCATATATTTTGTAATTATTTGTGTTATATATATATAACCTTGTTAAAAAAAACACTCAACGGTAGGGATAATGCTCAACAAATAAGGAGCAAAATAATCCAGTTAGTCAAGTAACTGGATTATTGGGAATCCAGTTAGTCATAGAACATTTTCTTGACTAACTGGATATATATAGCGTTTTTTTCGAAACCGTCAATGGCGGAAAAAAGATTTTAATGCATAGCAGTACAGGCCTGTTTCGTGCATCTCGCACTCATCAGCTGCTAATGTTTTTTTCACAAAGAAACATACAGTTATGTTGCCCAGCGTCACACGTTGACACATACACACACACACACACACACATATAATATATATCTCAATACAGATGCAGGAAAAAAGTTTTCCTGTACCTGTATTGATATTCCACTCCTCATTAGTTGAGCACTTATAACACCATTGACAGTTTTGGAAAAAAACGTTATATGTATGTATGTGTGTGTATATATTTATTTATTAGTTATTATTTTTTTTCCTGGTCATAACATACTCACATTAATTTGTAGTTTATTCAAAATCAGATCTTAACTCTTCAGCTAGCTAACTGATTTCTGATTTGCTGCATTTATCTATACTATACAGTCATGTTAGGCTATCTGGCTCACTATCTGAGGCTAGCAACTTGCATAGCATACAACATATTTCGCATATATAAAGATGCACACCATACAATTTCCCCTTGGGGATGAATAAAGTATTCTGATTCTGATACTGAATATTGCATTGTTTTTAACCATAGAATATCATGATTTCCCTTAACATACAGAAAATAATTCTATTTTCATTTTAATATGTTGAAAATTTTGTGGCAGATGTTTCAAAATTCTCAAACAAGATGTGAAGACTGATTGATTCAGGTTTACGGTTTCCTTAAAATTTTACAATTTTGAAATCTTTTAATTAACAACATTGTGCTCAATAGAAAGGGGGGATGATTTAGTCAGGATGATTTCCTCTGGTATTGTAAAACCCTTTAACTTTGATGAAGTAGAGCTTAAAGAGGGGAGGGCAAAGTATCCCACTCCTGCACAAGTTCATCCTTTGGTTGTGCAGCCATGGGACAGCAGCATGGTGAAACTGCCTGTATAAGAGGGCATGACGAAGGAGAGCCGCTGCATGTAAGAGGCAATGATTACATGGACGTTTGGAGGATAGAATGTTTTTATTGTTTGCTGTTTTCCCTTTATAAAACCACTGTCACCAAGAACTCTGATTCCAATTATCTGGAAGCTGTATGTGCGTGTGTGTACATGTGTGTGCATATGTGTTCACAGTGTTTGTTTTAATAGAGGACCACTGTGGAGGATCAGGTTCTTTCTCTGCAGCTGCAGTGATGTCAGACACACACCAATGCATGCACATGTGTGTGTGAGAGACAGACAGAGAGAGAATTTATGTGTACACGTGTGTCTGTGTGTGTGTCAGTGAGAGAGATGTCTTTGCTCCATTCATGCCCCTTGCCTTGTCTTTATTTGTGTGTGTGTGTGTGTGTCCAGGGTTTCTAAATCCACTCTAGATTACAGGACATCCTATTCTGTAGCAAAGCACACAAACACAGACCAACTAAAACAAACACTTACTGACAGCTAGGAACACTACTGTACAACTGTGCTGTCTGTCCATGGGTATGTTTGTATATGTTTGCACTCGTGTGTGTGTGTGTGTGTGTGTATGTGTGCGTCTGGGCCTCTGCTTTCACTGTATGAGTGAGTATGCGAGTTTATGTGTGTGTGTTTATATGTGAAAGATGATATAGCTATGAATATAAGCCCAGGAACTTGTGCTATTTCTGTTCAGCCATAACCAATCTACACAGTATAAAGTAACTGGTGAATATTTACTCATTTCATTCAGGAAGCAGAAAGTATGTGAGTGTTAGCTGATGTCAGAAGTGTATGTATCTAAGACTCTCTTTGGTACTTTGGGACTGAAAGCCTCATAGCTTACAGGCAGAATGTATGTACCTTGTGTGTGTGTGTGTGTGTGTGTGTGTGTGTGTGTGTGTGTGTGTGTGTGTGTGTGTGTGTGTGCATGTGTGTATATGAGTGTCTATCCCACGTCTCCCAAACTATCATGTTACAGGAACATAAACAGTAGGCAGTGGTCTCTTCCTGTATATACAGTACCCTATGTGTGTGTGTGTGTGTGTGTGTGTGTGTGTGTGTGTGTGTGTGTGTGCGTGCACACACTTATTCCTACAAGTACCATTCATGTCATGACTACAGACTATACAGTACGCTTGCTTACCTGTGGGGTTCAGCTCTGTAGCATAGAAGACAGGAGAGGAAAGGAAAGGAGAGAAGTTGAAGAGAAAAAACAGCAGACCTGTTCACTTTAAAGTGGTTAAGATAAGGTGAAATCACAGACTCAGACAGCACATGTGTAGACTTCATAGACAGTTTTCTTGTTTTTCATTCAACTCCTTTGACATCTTCCATACACTGTAATCTTTGTTTTACTTGTCTGTCAATGTCCTTCATCCCTCTTTCTCTCCATTCTTCATCACGATAGAGAGAAACAGAGAGTGAAAGACAGAGACAGAGAGATGGACAAAGAGAAAGAAAGACAATCAGCTCTGCTATAGGGACAAGACCCTCCCAGCAACCCATCTTTCTCAAGAAAATAAAGTTTCCCTCTCCCTGTTAACTTAGAAGAAACTGGACTCAGCTGTTTTAATAAGAGGGGATTCTCTGGATATGGCCTGACTTCTCCCTGGAAAGACAACATCTCGCTCTACACGGCTGAACGCATTCCATTAATGGGCTACGGTCAGAGCTCTTGGTTTGCCTTCCCAGACGCTTATAAAGGAACAGCATGTCAAAACACCATTTAACCAAACTATAATCAATACCATGATCAGTAAATATGGAGGTTAGTATCCTAATTTGGAAGTATAAACATACCGTCCAACAGCATCAACAGTACAAAATAAACAGATACCTCTGGTACTTTATGGGGGATAAAAGCAAACGTCTGTCCTTGGTGGATAAAATATTCCCATAGGAGGTCAATTTAAATTTTATTAGCAGTGAAAAAAATCAGTCTAATTTGAAATATGTATATGCGCATATACGGAATATTCAAGATGATTTGACATATCTGTCAATAATTCAAATTCACTTTCATGCTCAGTTCATTTTACTTAAAACAATTCTCTGCTGACTTTTTTTTTAATCATTTTTAATCATTTTTGAAGTTTAAATCAACAAAAACCATTTTTGCTGAAATCGCAGGACATGTTTCAGCTAGGGCTTTCACAGAATAGTCGACTATTAAAACCACTAGTCGACACTGCCTCTGTGGTTTTAACACTGAAGTAATGGAGCAGTGGCCATGCAGCTACAGCAGAAATACAGCGGGTGGAGCTGTGGTTCCAACATAAATTTTTTTGGTTTGATCATTTTCTACGTTACGCTATGTTAAATAAACAGAATCATTTTCTATATTATACCAAATTAAATAAACAGAATTTTAGGTATAAGAGAAGGAAAGACTCCCGCTATCCCTGTGTTTCGGCTTAACGAGTGACCGTGTCAACTGGTGACTTTAGTGACGGCTGTTGATAGACGATCGGTATACCCTAGACGATCCATATACCCTTAGGGTTAGGGTCTCAGTCCTATTGTGTCTTCACGTTATCAATAGCATTACACGATTATTATTATTATTAGTATTATACCATTAATGTGCCGTTGACTACTACTACTACTACTTTGCCGCCAACGTGACAGTATAAACACAGGCAACAACTGTTCAAAGTAGGCTGAAAGGACCCTTTAACCGACTGACCAATAGAATTGCTTCGTAACAACTTCCGACTTCCGGAGTATACCGATCGTCTACTGATCGTCTGCCTACAACGGCAACTGTTGAACATGACTAGAACACGTACTGTCCTCCTAAAAGCCTCTAATTTTACTTAAATCAATTTAAATACTCATATGTGCTCAATATCTATGCTAACATTTATGTAAGTTAAATAGTGCTCAGCAAGACTCATTCATCTCTCGTAACGTTTCTTATAATGTGGTAAACGAACCACAGCTGTATTTTATACCGTTATCTTCAATCGGTGGGTAAACCATATCTAATCATTTTAACCTGCAACGTTATAATGTCAAATTCTTCATTAGACGCTAGCTCGGGGGTGGGCAACATGATTCAGAAAGGGCCGGTGTGGGTGCAGGTTGTTTGTCCCAACCAAGCAGTTACACACCTGAGTCTACCTGACTCTACAAATCAAGGTCCTTAGCAAAGACTATTGGTTGACTAATAGACGCAGGTGTGTAACTGCTTGGTTGGAAAAAAAGACCTGCACCCACACCGGCCCTTTCTGGATCATGGTACCCATCCCTGCGCTAGCTGCTCTGCTAATCTGTTTTTCCCCACATTAAAACTAACTTCAAGAAATGTGAATGATTATTGTTGGTACACACACACACACACACACACACACACACACACACACACACACACACACACATTGAACATTGTATTTAGGATAATTTAAGGCTTTTGACGTTCAACAGCTGCCGTCACCACGACGGCCACAGACGCACTGGGCTGAAAGTCACCAGTTAACATGGTCACTAGTTAAACTGAAACACCTGCGAGGAAGCTGTCGCGTTGTTACTGCAGTCAAACAGTATCCAGCTCAGACAGATGTGCTGGGGGTTTAGACCAATCAGACTGCGGCTCATTTGTAAACAGCGTCTCAGAGCCAATCGAGTACTCTGCGATTTCATCCACTCCCAGGTTGGTACTGCCTACATTAGTGAACCCTTTACTGGTTATATTTGAGAACATTTTGACGAGCACTGAAATTGTCATTGTCATCCTAACTTCCACAATATATCTCTCGCGATTAATCGACTACCCGACTACTTTTTGGGAGTAGCTGACAACTACTAAAATGCAGCAGCAGTCATGAATACCCTAGTTTCAGCACAGTTCTTTCATACATTTTCACACTTTCACACCTGTGAGCTGCTCTGTTCAACCACAGCCTGCAGTGCACCAGGAGTGGCTTGACGGTTAAGTGCCTTGCTTAAGGGGAACTCTACCACAAGCATTTCAGTTATGTTCTCCACACAGCTATTCTGGGTTAGTTTGAAAGAGAGAGGGAGAACTCAAAGTTACTGTGGTGAGTGAGAGCTAAAATTTAACACATAGGACAGGTCAAACGGAGTGGGGAAATACTCATGGTGCAGTCATACACACACGAACACACAAACGAACACATTAATACACAAATGCATGAACACATATATTAAGATGCATTCGTAAACATTTAGATTACTCCTAAATTTTGTCGAATAAAAATTCTCTGTACATCTATGTCGGTACCCTCAGCTCACACACACACACACAGACACACACACACACACACGAGTATTAGTCCATGGGCCAGAGCCCAAAATTTCCTATTTCGGTACACTCAAGGTGGCAAAACTTACTTATAATTTTTGAAAGGATCCATGTCTGTAGATGATATTTTGGTATGATAACCATTCCTGAGTGGCAGCTGTATCACAGTTATCAGCTCATGAAGTTAACCACCCGCTAAACTAAATTGCATTTTAGACGCTGGTGCATATCCTGGTTTAGCCTCATGGTCAGGACATTTTTCAATGTTCTATAATATTGTCTTTGGTATCATTTTAAAGGGGACCTTCTTAGCTTTCATTCAAGCCCTGTTGTGGATATTTCTCACAAATATAGAGGTCACTTGAGCTCTTCAACCCGTCAATAACACACATCTTTCTGCAATGTTCGCCTAAACTATATACTTTCTTTTAGCCCTGTGGCATCTAGGAATATCAGGGACACAAAACACAAAAACTGGAATACTCACAGGACTGTAAAGATTCAGGAAATGTATAATATACCCATACTATTTCATTGTGTGAGGTGATTGTGAACCTTAAATTAGAAGGGCATTATTACTAAGAAACTAACTAGACCAAAGCCAGTTAGTCCATGGGTCAGACCAGATATCGATATCACCCAAGGTGACACAACTTCACTGGTGCCATTTTATTTGGTACACTAACAGAAGTAAAATAATACATGATAACCTTTCCAAATGAGCAGCTATTTCATTTTTCTTTCAGGAAACCTGTTTCTGTGCCTCTCACGATTGTGTATTTGCCCAGATTTTTACAAATATAGCATTTCAACACCCCTTGTACTGATTAGCCTAGCTTAAACTCTGGGACAGTTCTTAGTTGGCCAACAACCAAGGATAACCAGTACTGTGTACTTCCATTCATTGTGCTAAGCTAGGCTAACGTGCAGCCAGATAGCTTTCTACTAAACACACATAGAGGAAACTGGTATCTATCTTCTTGTCTCACTCTGGAGAAGATTGTAAGCTAATTTCCCATAATGTTAGCATGTTCTTTTAATGTATATGTTAATATGATTAGTTAAAGTGGCTACGAGGAACTTTCATCTTGTGTTGATTTTAGCGGCTTCATGTGGACAAAATACAGCTGTTGCATAGCAACTAGGTAATGTATCTATTTGTGGCTATGTAAGATAAATAATGGTAATATGACGCTGGTGAAGCAAAGTAAACTTTGTTTTAGTAGTGTTCATACACCTAAGTTACATGTATTTGTTTGTATGTGGCAGGTGAAAACTGACTGAATATGGCCACTGGTGAACAAGCAAGTTTTTACCCAATACCAAAACGCCCACGGGTGGAGTGCATTATCCACTGTTCTGATGATACAGATAAGCTGGTTTCACTACAAAGTGTCGACTCATGGAGAACTCTGCTCAGGGCAGCTCAGATACGAAATCATGCACCAGTTTTGAAACTGGCAAAAGACATTCCTGAGGGACAGATTCCAGCAATCTACTACCACAGAAAGTGTCGCAGTATCTTCACTATGAAGCAAATTCTTGATGGCCTCCTTGCAAAAGAAAAGAAAAGTTGTGTCTCTGCTGAAGAGAAACAATCTAAGAGAGTAGCTCGACATGCTCCAAGTACATCTAGGACTTATGATGCAGAGTGCATATTTTGTCAGAAAAACAGCAAATATTCCAAGAGACAGAATACGAGAGAAGTACTGGTGCAGTGTCGAGAACTGCGAGCTGATGCAAAGATCAGGAGTGCAGCCACAAAGAAAAGGGACAGCAGAATCCTTGCCATTGTGAGTAGAGACCTTGTAGCAGCTGAAGGGCACTACCACAGGTCATGCTATAGACTTTACACCAAAGAAGAGGTTTCCAAAGCAGAGGTTGCCAGCAATGAAGATGATGATGCTGCAGCTCAGTATGAAGCTGCTGTGAATAAGGCATACAATGAGCTGTTCCTCTTCATCAGGATGGAGCTTTTTGGCAATCCTCAAGTGATGACAATGACTGATCTCTCTTCTAGACTGGTAGCTTCAATGAACTCCCAAGGCATTGCCCAAGTCAAGGAATCAACCAAGAAGCACATAAGGCGAAACCTGGAGAGTGAGTTTGCTGGAGCCTTGCAGATATTCCCTGATGAGAAAGGAAAATTCCTCCTCTATCCCGATAACTTGTCCATGAGGGAACTTGCCAAAGAAAATCAGTCTCTCAAAAGGGAGCTGCAGACCCTGAAAAGTGTCAGTGCACAAGATGTTATAGCCAAAGCAGCCATCAAATTGAGAGCAGACATTAAAAGTCAAGATGTTCCTCAAACCTGGCCGCCTGAAGTCAAACCAGAAGCAGAATGTCCTACCATTCCAGAGTCGCTCATTATCTTCCTGTACTCTCTACTCACAGGCTCAAATGATCCTGATCATGCATCCCAGAGAGTGCAGTGCCTTCTGCAGTCATTTGGCCATGACATAGTATATGCAGTGACATGTGGAAATACCAAGCCTTCCAAGCACATTGTTCTGCCATTCAGTGTCAAATCGTTGACAGGAAATGTAGAGTTGATAAACATCCTCAACCGACTTGGTCACAGTGTGTCCTATTCACAGATGGAAGAGATCAACACTGCCCTGTGTCTCCAGAAACTCTCATCATCAGGGAGTGGCATTGCCCTTCCAGCTAACATCCATCCTGGCATATTCACAACTTTAGCCTAGGACAATATCGACCGTCTTGAAGAAACTGTCAGTGGTGAGGGAACATCTCACAGAGTCAATGGGATTGCTGTGCAAGCAAAGCCAGTCAACCCACTTCCTGTCCAACCCATGCCCACTGTTCCCAAAACAAAGAAGAGAAGCATTGATGGACCCCCACCAATGTTACCAACTTACAATGCTGGACAACGGGTAGGGCCACCACAAAGCAAAAAGTCAGATGCCGATACTGCAGCCAATACTAAGCTTGCCAGAGAGAAAAACCTTCTTTGGGTCCTAGCACGCATGTCACAACAAGAAGAACAGTCAGTCAGCAGCTGGACAGGCTTCAACATCCTGACTCGAGGAGAGATGACGGTCATCCCCGACAATATAGGCTATCTGCCTACCATCAATGCTCCAGCGACACAAATGTCTACTGTCAACGAGGTGCTTAACCAGTCACTGAGCATCATGCAGTGCTTAGGCCTGAGGAAGATTGTCTGTGTCTTTGACCAAGCCCTGTATGCGAAGGCTGTCGAGATCACATGGAAACACCATGACAAGTTCCATGATATCATCGTTAGGCTTGGGGTATTCCACACCATCTGCACACTGCTGGCAATAATAGGAAAGCGTTTCCAAGATGCTGGACTCAAAGACCTCTGCATTGAGTCTGGCATGATTGCAGAAGGCTCAATTGCTGGTGTTATGGATGGCCGCAAGTACAACAGGGCAGTGCGACTACACAAGCTCCTGTATGAGGCTCTCATGCGACTGACCTTGAATGGTTTCCTGTCCTGGTTGGAAGAAACTCACAGGAATGACATGGTTCACCTGAATGAGACACTGAAGACCATTGACAGCCTTGGGAAAGAAGTCTCACAACATGCTTTGAAGGAGGTCCTCGAGAACAGCTCTTGTACACGCATCATGGATCTATTTGAAGTCTACCGTGAGTTCCTTAGAGGTGGAAACAGCAGCCTCTCGAACTTCTGGATGTCCTATTTGGACATGGTTGAAATCTTGTTGGGGCTCATCCGAGCATCCAGAGAGGGAGACTGGATGCTACACTTGGCTAGCATTCGAGCAATGATGCCATGGTGCTTTGCTTATGACAGGATGAATTATGCACGCTACCTCCCCTACTACTACGCCCAGATGTCTGAGCTGCCCATCACACACCCAGATGTGTACACAGAATTCATGGAAGGAGGCTTCTCAGTCCAACTGGGCTCCACCAATCCCTTTGGCCGAATCCCTGTTGACCAAGCTATAGAAGAAACGGTGAACAAAGACACCCAAACAGCTGGAGGGACAAAGGGATTCAGCTTGAAGCCAGGAGCTGTGACCAAATATTATCTCACAGCTGAGTATAGAAGCATGTACCTCAGACAGCTGAGAGACCTGACAGGTCAAGGCAGGTGCAAATGGTCTCATCCAGATCTACAGAGTCCAAGGATCAAGAGAGATGAAGCAGATGTCCAGTCTCTCATGGACTTTATGGAGAATAACTGGCTCAATCCTATGTCCCCTGATGAGATTGATTTGGTTAGCCTCTCCACTGGCAACATGGCTCCACCTGATGTGACCATAGATCTCTTGAGAGCTCTTGAGAAAGGAGAAGAGGCCTACCAAGCATTCCAGCAAACAAGGTTAGATGCAGACCCACCACCTGTGAAATTCCACGACAAGATGACCAAGCAAAGTCTGAAAACATTCTCCAATGTCAGCACAAAACAAGCTCATGGAAAGAAAGCACAGGATGTGGTTCTGAAGGCAGATAGAAACCTTTTCAGTCACATGATCCTGGTGGCTGAAAGCAGGAAGGTGAATCTGAAGGATGTCCTTGCCTACCCATTGGGCCCACTACCATGGGCACTGGCAAATGCTGATGGGTCCTTATGAAAAACAAACAAGGCTGCACTTGCCAGAGAGCTTGAAAAGAATGTATCTCCTGCAGAAGACATCCCAATCCCATCTACTTCCATCATTGATGGGATGAGCCTGGTCCAAAAAATGAATGGCAACAACAAAACCTTTGCACAGGTGGCAGAGTCAGCCTTGACCCAGGTCCTCCATGAGGGAGCACAGAGTGGGAGGATTGATGTTGTTTTTGATGTCTATCACCAGACTTCGATCAAAGATGCTGAACGACTGAACCGGGGTGGAGACATCACTCTCCAGTACAAGAATCTTGCAGGGGGACACCACGTCCAGCAGTGGAGAAAATTTCTGTGCAGTTCCTCCAACAAGACCAGTCTCATCAAGTTTCTGGTGGAAGAGTGGAAACTCCAACGATACAGAGCTATGCTGCATGGCAAGGTGTTGTACATGACCTGTGAGGAAACCTGCTACAAGTTGACAGAAGATGGGTGTGAGGAAGCAGCAGAACTGCACTTCACACATGAAGAAGCTGACACCCGTCTGCTCCTGCATGCATTGCATGCAGCAAATGCGGGCTCAAAGTCAGTTATCATCACAGCTGAGGACACTGATGTCATGGTGCTTTGTCTTGGCTTCCAGAAGGACATCACCTGTCCCATCTACCAGAAGTGTGGGACTCAGAACCGCACACGGTTTGTCGACATCACCAAACTGGCAAGTTCACTTGGAGACGGCATCTGTGACAGCCTAATTGGCTTACATGTCTTCACAGGCTGCAACACTGTCAGTGCATTCGCTGGTCGAGGGAAGCTGAATGCCCTGAAGATAGTGAGAAAGCACACTTCCTGCCAAGAGACTTTTAGTCAACTGGGACAGACATGGAATGTGAGTGATGAGCTGTTCCAGAAAATTGAGCAGTTCACCTGTCGGATGTATGTTGCTAATAGCAGCACTCCTGAGGTGAACAAACTGCGTTACCAGCTCTTCTGCACCAAAAGGGGAGAGGTTGAGTCCAGCCAGCTGCCACCATGTAGAGACTGTCTCTTTATGCATGTTCAACGAGCCAACTATCAGGCAGCAATATGGAAGTGCTGTCTGCAGGCTAACCCTGTGGTGCCAAGCCCTACTGAGTATGGATGGACAGACGATGAAGGCAAGCTGGCCATTTACTGGATGCGCTCCCCACCTGCACCAGATGTGGTCTTGGAAATGCTAACATGCAAGTGTGTGCATTCATGCAAAATGCCAAGCTGCATGTACCTGTCAAATGGACTTCCATGCACAGACATGTGCAGGTTACAGACCTGCAGTAACCAAAAACAGCAGGATGGTCCAGAACTGGACTTTGAACTTGGGGAGTCAGATGATGAGAGAAACGAGCAGTTTGATGAATGACAGTGTGATGATTCTGATGGTATTACTGTGGTAGTAGTCTATTGATGCACAGGATGTTGATTCTGGACTTGGTTACCCAGAGCTTGATAACAATAATGTAACCATATTCACATATACCCATTACCCTACCCATTACCATTACATATACCCACTAATGATATGGGATTACATGTATCATTGACTAAGTATATGTAAATGTCAATGTTGTTTAAAATATTAAAATAGTTCATTACCTCACTATGGTATTCCTTTTTATCATGTATTTTGATTGTGTATTTAAACAAATGTATAGAGACCAGTTTGTGACCTAACTGGCTTTGGTCTAGTTCTCATTTAAGGCTCACAATCACCTCACACAATGAAATAGTATGGGTATATTATACATTTCCTGAATCTTTACAGTCCTGTGAGTATTCCAGTGTTTGTGTTTTGTGTCCCTGATATTCCTAGATGCCACAGGGCTAAAAGAAAGTATATAGTTTAGGCGAAAATTGCAGAAAGATGTGTGTTATTGACGGGTTGAAGAGCTCAAGTGACCTCTATATTTGTGAGAAATATCCACAACAGGGCTTGAATGAAAGCTAAGAAGGTCCCCTTTAAAATGATACCAAAGACAATATTATAGATCATTGAAAAATCTCCTGACCATGAGGCTAAACCAGGATATGCACCAGCGTCTAAAATGCAATTTAGTTTAGCGGGTGGTTAACTTCATGAGCTGATAAATGTGATACAGCTGCCACTCAGGAATGGTTATCATACCAAAATATCATCTACAGACATGGATCCTTTCAAAAATTATAAGTAAGTTTTGCCACCTTGAGTGTACCGAAATATCGTCTGGCCCATGGACTATATGTACTAATTCACACACAAGGGGCGTTTTCACACCTATAATCCTTTTGCTTTGGTCTGAATCAGTGGATGAGTTGCTACTTTGTTAGATTTTCCTTTTGGTTCAGTTTGGCAAAATGTCAAATGAACAAAAATGTATCAACAAAAGCCATATGGGAGCTGTCCCTTCGTTCATTGGTCAGAAATCTCGTGGGGTTGGCAGGTGGAGAAAGGAGAGCTTGTTTTTCTTCTGGGATAGCTATCCACAAAAGACCATCGGCAGAAGTGGCATTTGTTCATAATTGCTGTCATCGTTTGGGCCATATACCAAGCCAAAATATGCAAGCAGAATGGCATATTTGAACGGCTTTGGAGAAGAGAAGGCGGTCAAGATATGTGAACTGTTCCACGTTTGAGTCTGGTGTTGTATACAGAGATGGATGGAGCTGAGCAGGCATATTTCTGTTGGGTGGGGGTTTGTAGAGGATATGGGTCTTTTTTTATGTTAATGGCCAAGCCAAGCTGTTTGTATGCCTTTGCAAAGGCGTCCTTTATGCTCTGTAGTTCTTCTTCTACGAGGGGCACTAAGGCGTTGTCATCGGTGTACTAAAGCTTTATGATTGACGTGGTGGTAGTTTTACCTTTAGTCCTGAATCTGTTAATATTGAGAAGATTCCCATCAGTCCTGTACATGATTTGGTCTCCCTGAGGCAGATTGGGGCCTGTGAGGTGGAGAATGGTGGCAATGAAGACAGACAGCAGAGTTGGGGTAATGACAAAGCCTTGTTTAACTCCTGTGTGGAACTTGAAGTCTTGTCTCGATAACTGCTGAGTACTCTAGCCAGCATATTATCATGTAGTAGTCATAGTACTCTGATATATTTGTCACGGCAGCCTATTTTTGATAGAACTAGTCAGAGGACCTGGCAGTTTATGGAATCAAAAGCTTTGGTTAAGTCTATGAGGGCCATGTACAATGGCTAATTCTGTTCTTGGGCTTTTTCTTGGAGTTGGCAAACAGTAAAAAATCATGTCCATGGTGATTCTGTTAGGATGAAAACCACTCTGGGATTCTGGCAGAATTTCCTCTGATATTGGAAGGAGTCTGTTGGCCAAGACCCTAGCCAGGGCTTCCCTATGGTGGAAAACAAGAAAATGCCATGGTAGTTTCTGCACTCAGCTTTGTCCCTTTTCTTAAAGATAGAGACAATGAGTGTGTCCCTAAGTTGCCCAAGGATTTCCTCTTTTTCCCATATTTCAAGTTGCAGGACATGGGTATGTCTGAGGAGTGTAGGTCCACCTGCCCTCAGTACTTCTGCTGGTATTCCATCAGGAACAGCAGCCTTATTGATTTTAATCTTCCTGATGGCCTCCCGGACTTCTCTTAAACTAAGTTGTGCTGCCATGTCCTCCTGTTTGGGTTGTTGAGGGAGTTGCTGGAGGGCATCCATCTCAGGGCTAGATTCCTGGTTTAAAAGGTCCTGGTAGTGCTCTTTTCACCTCTCTTTGATTGACTTATTGTCTGTTAGCAGTGTGTGCCCATCTTTGGAGAGAAGGGGGCTTAGACAGCAGTGGCTGGGACCGTATATTGCTTTAGTAGCATCAAAGAAGCCTCTGGTATCCCCAGCATCTGCAAGGTGCTGGATCTCAAGGGCCTTCTTTGTCCACCACTGGTTCTTCAATTCCCTGACCCGGCTTTGGATGGCTGACTTTGCTCTTGCATGGGCAGCTCATTTGTTCTGGCAGTCGATGTCATTTTACCAGATGGTAAAGGCTTGGCTCTTGATGTTGATTAACCATTGGATTTCCAGGTCATCCTCATCAAACCAATCTTGATGGTTCTTCATCTTGTGTCCAAGAGGGGTTTTACAGGTGCCAGTGATAGCAGTCCTGGGCATATCCCAGTGGCTTTCAATATCATCTGGATATTGCTTGGGCATTGATGTACTGAGCATGGCCTGGAACTGTTGACAAGAGGAGGTACCAGTAAGTCTTTCAAGGTTGTGGTTTGGGCCGTTCTTTTTTTCTGCACCCTTCTTTTCCGATGAAGTTGGATGGATAGGGTGGAGCACATAAGGCGGTGGTCAGTCCAGCAGTCATCTACACTGATCATCACTCTGGTGTTAAGTACCTTTCATTGGTCTCTTTGACAGACGATGATGTAGTCAATGAGGTGCCAAATGTTAGAACGAGGGTGCCTCCAGGTTGTTTTAAAATTGTTCTTCTGGCGGAAGAGTGTGTTGTTGACTTTGGTATATTGTACTGACTGTAAAGCCCTTTGGGACTACCTTGTGAATTTAGGCTATACAAATAACCTTGACTTGATTAGGCTGTATTCTCAGCATGCTGTTAATAGCAGGATGCCATTGGCGTTTGTGTTTCCAACTCTTTCCTTACCAATTATGCCTGTCCACAAGTTGTAATTTCGTCCCACTCAGACATTGAAATCTCCAAGCAGGATTATCTTATCCTCCTTGGGGACTTTGGTAAGAACACTGGGTAACACTTAAGTATGGGGAACATAAAAAAACTTAATTACTAGTGAATTAGTAATGATCAAGATGTCACTTTAGTATGGGGAACATATTCTAAGTAACAAAAACTTAATTTACAGTAATTTAACACTATTAACACTTGTAGTTTTGTGTTTTGTTATGTAAGAACAGACCATATTCATTAAGTGTTAGTAAGGGAGAATAACTCTTCTTGTGGTACTACCACCTTATAAAGTCCATACTAAGCAAAGCATATTGAGATGGTACTACTAATAAGCAATAATTCTGAGGTTATAGAGGGAAAACTCATAGTTAATGGCTTACTTGTTGTATAATAAGGCCATGCAGAATAAGGCATTAATGAGTACGTAATAATGACCAATTAAGATCCAATATGTTGCTCATTTGCATGCTAATAAGCACCTAATTAATGGTGACTACGTTCCCCATACTAAAGTGTTACCGGACATTGTTAAGGTTGGTATACAAAGTCTTCTTTACTTCATCTTGTGAGTCAAGTGTTGGAGCATAGGCACTGATGACAATGATGCTTTGATTATTTACAAGCGCCAGTAGTACTGTCATCAGGTTGTTACTGATGCCCAGAGGAAGCTCAGCAAGGTGGCAAATGAGGCTGTTTTTGATGGCTAAGCCCACCGTGGATCCTTGGCTCATCAGTTGTTTTTCCTTTCCAGATAAAAGTGTAACCACCCTTCTCTTTCAGCTGCCCTTGGTCGGCCAATCGGGTTTCAGAGAGTACAGCAATATCAATCCAGAATCTTCTCAGCCCTCGGACGATGATGACAGTACGCAATTCAAGTCGATTGTTGGACTGATTGTCCATGAGGGTTCATATGTTCCAGGCTCCAAAATATAAGAATTTCTGTTTCTGACCACATGGTGGTGATCCCTCCGGATGCAGTGGTCCAGACAGGGGGAATGAGGAAAACTATGTTTAGGGCACCCTTTCAAGCCCCTCCCCAACTGGGGTGAGCAGAGCAGATCCTAAATAGGGCTGCTCAGTCATCATGGGTGCAGCAGCCAAGAAACCCCTTTGCCTTCACTACTGATCACACACCGACTGCATGTGTGCCTGGTTGTGGCTAGGGGTTGCCAGATTTCACTGTCCTGCCCCCATCATCTCTTTCTGATTGCCACAGGGCTTTGACCCAGGATGTTTATGGGTTGATCCTTGCGGAAGGACGTCTGCACGTGACAGCTTTTCATGTGGAAAGGCTGATGTACCTGCAGCCACCACACAGTTCTTGGCAGTGGGTGGCAAGATTCCAATGGTATGGAGAACAAAGACGATTGGGGACCACCCTCTGTTGCAGCATTCATCCACCTTCACTGGCATTGTAACCTGAAGACATCATCCGCTGATTTCGCAGCTGAGGTCTTTGTTGGATCGCACTTCGTCTGGAACCTCACTCTTGACCTATCCACCTTGGGTGACCCTATCAGGAGCCAAGCTCTGGACAGCATAGCTCTCATTAGTACAAGCAAGATTCCCCACCAATACAAGGTAGTGATGAAGGATCCATCTTATTACATCAGCAATTTCCAGGGGGCGCTCTTTACTGGAATTAAAGGTAAAACTTTGATGCTGCTTGCTGTGAGGTACAGCCAAATATTTTCTGTCTCTGAAGTTCCTTTAATTGCAGTGGAGAACATCCTTAGTCAAAGTCATGTCAAAGTCAAAGTGTCTTTATTGTCCTTTACAGGGAAATTAGTTTGCAAATAGTATAAAACTATCGCACAAACAAAACATACAAACACCAAGGCAGAATTGACACATCACTGATGTGTCAATTTGTGGTACAATAATTTTAATAAAATATCAACTTGTGCATGTGTAGGATCTGAAACTATTTTCTTCAAAGAAGTGTGGGTACACAAGAACAAATAAAACATAGGTAAACAAACCAAGATCGCAAACTTGCTCTCCCAGTGTACTGCAAGAGTCCAATAAAGCATAACAGCTGAGCATCATGGGAACTAACAGCACAGCTCCAGGGTGCCTTTGTCCAATAAGGTTGCACTGAGCTGAAACTGGCTACTGTGCAAGAGGTAGCGATGTACTGTTAAGTGTCTTTTAACCCACTTGATCATTTGGAAGTGCACTTGTGTAAATCCTATTGTCAGAGTGTTAGGGAAAACTCCCAGGGTGTCTGGTAATGAAATTCTTTCTAGAATGTTACCGCCAGTCGCCATCACCCCACCTTTGACAGGCTTAAGGAGTCAAGAGCCCTCCTCAAATGTCAGTTCCTTTGTAGGGCTTTAGGAGGAGGACAGTAGCTATAGGAGGGTTTAGGATGTAATGATCGCCTCTGGGTGGGAACTGGGAGAGAGTGACAGAAAGAGGGTGGGAGAGAGATGGAGACAGACAGAGAGAGAGAGAGGAGAGAGAGAGAATGATGAAAACTTCTCATACTGAGAAAGCATTTAGTGGGAAGGCGGAAGAGAGGATGACAGAATAGGAAAGTAGAGAGTGTGCGTAGAGAGGCAAGGAGACAAGGCAATACCGGAGATTAGCACTGCTGGTGCTCAGTGGTACTAATCTAGAGTTTAGAGACACACACACACACACACACACACACACACACACACACACACTTTACAGCTCAAGGTAGTCCATCTGATGCTACTACATTCATATTTTGGCTGTAAAAAAACAGCCATTACAGTTGCTATTGCAGAAATCTGTGTCAACCGCGGCGGTAGGCAATGACAGTATACAGAAAAACGTTGTCATACTGATTTGAAGCAATACGGCAACATTGGAGAAAAATTCAGTGTTAAAAGAAAGGAGGAAAGGGGCGTCCAGGTAGCGTGGCGGTCTATTCCATTGCCTACCAACACAGGGATTGCTGGATCGAATCCCCGTGTTACCTCCGGCTTGGTCGGGCGTCCCTACAGACACAATTGGCCATGTTTGCGGGTGGGAAGCCGGATGTGGGTATGTGTCCTGGTCGCTGCACTAGCGCCCCGTCTGGTCAGTCAGGGCGCCTGTTTGGGGGAGAGGGGGAAGTGGGGGGAATAGTGTGATCCTCCCATGCACTACGTCCCCCTGGTGAAACTCCTCACTCTCAGGTGAAAAGAACCGGCTGGCGACTCCACATGTATCGGAGGAGGCATGTGGTAGTATGCAGCCCTCCCCGGATTGGCAGAGGGGGTGGAGCAGCGGCCGGGACAGCTCGGAAGAGTGGGGTAATTGGCTGGATACAATTGAGGAGAAAAAGGGGAGAAAAAAAAAGAAAAGAAGAAAGATCTGGTTCTTAAATAAGATAACTATCTCCAGTGAGGTTCATAATAAATAATCAATATATCAGTCCAAGGTTATTTATATACTACCGATGATATGGAACGTAAGATCATTAATTAAAAAAAAAAACATCAGCCGCCTGGAACATTACGTTCAGTGCTTATCAGTCTCCACACATCGCTTCATGTTTCTTTTTATAAAAAACTGGGTGCGTCGCTCAGTATCCAATTTTGTGAAGAAAAAACAAAACCCTGCCATTTCTGAAACCTACCAACTGACTGTTCAGAACGGAACAGGACCTCTGAATGATGGCTGCTTACCTGTTAATACAGCTGGTTAGGATAGACTACATTACCAACCACCGTTAGTTTTTGATATATTACCACAGGATAAATGTTGAATTAACTGAATAAGACTTCCACATGATGGTTGGTCAGCTGTCACAGGTGACCAACCATCATTGGTTACCAGTTACCAACTTAGCAGCCCCTTTCCCTTTTTTAGCAGTGAACTAGATAAAAAAAAAAGGAATAATATATCCAGACGACGCTTGTTTATCAGGTAATATGGCTGTAGTCTGTTTGTATTTAGTTGGTAGCAGGTGGTAATTCTCCACCAAAGTTGACGGACATGTACATACATGGATATTGTATCTATCCGTGTGTGTGAGCCCCTGTGTAGGCCTTACATACATGTTTATGTTGCTGTATGCTGTCAGGTGCATACATGCATAGGCCTGGTCTTCACTCGCCCCCATTCTGTGTTTATCTCCTAATTACAACATGCCCCTCTCTCTCTCACTCCTTCCATCTCTTCCATCCTAACAGCTTTCCTTGCTCACTCCTTTAAATTGACCTATTATATCCCAAACCTGCGTGCGATCCAACTCATCCGTCCGGGACATAGGATCCCCCCTTCTGCACACACACACACACACACACACACACACACACACACACACACACCACCCCCACTAAAAGAGTCCAGACTCCTCTCTTTTCCCAACTGCTTCCTATTTTTAGCATCACAATAAAAGCTTGAGGGAGGAAAATGCCTCCTGATGTTTCCATGCCGTTTCACATTTAATGTGTTATTGGTAAGTGGGCCAGGGTGGGGTGGGGTGGGGTGTACAGACAGGGTCCAAGAGAAACAATAGGAACTAAAACCCCCTTTTTCTTTTTTCCCCCGCAAGCTGCTGCTTTTTTGGGGGGGGTCTGCATTGGGGGGGGGCAGCCAGTTACATTTGAAATAAAGAGAGGTTTTTGTTAGTCCACAAGGAAAACTAATGTCTTCCAGAAGTACTGCAGGGCTCAGAAGCAGATGCCTGGAGGGAACACAGCCCTGCTCAGTCAGGGTTTCAAAGGGTACATAACCGGTGCGCTCAGTGTTCCAGCTAGCTGATGTCAATACCATTATGAACTGCGGTCTCTGATGGAGACCGTCAGTGCTGCTACACATCAATGTCAAAGAGGTCAGCATTCCCCTCACATGACATTTCTGTCCGTGCTGCTCTCAACTGACAGTATTACGAGTCACTGTTGTTGCACTAGGCATAGATAGTCAATTGATTTAATGTTGGACACTTCCTCTGGCAGTTATGGACAACTGTCCATGCTGTTACGTTACTGAAATTATTGGTCAAGGTCAAAATAGCTTTGCCAAAGATGTTTCCTGAAGTGGTTTTCAGGACACTATAATGTTGCAGACAAGCAACTACTGCTACACACATTTCACTGCTGCTTTAGTTCATTCCTGTGCTCTAAGTTGTCACGACTGTTAAAGGTAAAAAGACATGGACACAGTGCAGACAACATCAGAACACTACTAACACGTATTTAAAGTTTCTTTAGAGGAGTGTTGGAACTATCTTTTCTGTGCTGGGAAATGCTGGCTGGTGTGTTGCTGCTGTGATTTAAGGTGAAAATCAACTGTTAGTGATCTGAAATTCAAGGTTTTCAATAAAACTTGTTCAAAAACAATGAAAATAAGCATTGCGTGTGTGTGTGTGTGTGTGTGTGTGTGTGTGTGTGTGTGTGTGTATACCTGTTGGGGAACTGTAGGATACAGCTATGTCCCCTGTCAGGTCAGCAGGGGGGTAGTGACCATTGAGGAAAGCAGAAAACTCCACAACAGAAGAGGATCCCATATCTGGGGTGCGACACAGATATATTAATATTATTAAAGACACACACATATAAACACACACACAAATAGAAATAAACACAAACATAACCACATAAACATATCAAGAGAAACGCAAGCATGCACACGTGTGCGCGCACACACACACACACACACACACATATATATATATATATATATGTATATATAAACACACACACAAATAGAATTACACACAAACATAACCACATAAACATATCAAGAGAAACGCAAGCATGCGCACGCGCGCGCACATACACACACACACACACAAATACACAATAACACAGCAGACAATCCCACTTCTGGGGTAGAACAGAACAACATCAACATAAACACACACACAAACACGTATTGCACATGTGCGCGTGCACACACACATGACAAAACCGAGAAAAATTAACAGGAACACATACACACACACAAATACACAAAACCAAACTGAGAGTCAGCATTTTCAAGGTGTGGACAGGACAGGATACCGCATAACCAACATGAACCAGACCCTCTAAAATACACACACACACACACACACAACTTTTATATGGCATGAGAGAAAGGCGATGAGTTGTAGCTTCCCCTTAAATACCTTGAGAGAGAATAAGAGAGCAGGAGGGAAAGAGGGAGAGAATGCAGGAGACGAGACAGGAGGAAAGAAAGAGTGAGATAGTGAGTGGATGGATGAGAGAGAGAGAGAGAGAGAGAGAGAGAGAGAGAGAGAGAGAGAGAGAGAGAGAGAGAGAGAGAGAGAGAGAGAGCGAGCAAATAAACCATTGAAAAGGTAGGGATCAAATGCAAACAGTGAGGAAAGGATACATTACAGCTAATGGCTTTAGTAAGACACACACACATGCATAACACTCACTCACTCACACACACACACACACACACACACACACACACACACACACACACACACACACACACACACACACACACACACACACACACACATGCATAACACTCACATACCCACACACACACACACACACAAAACAGTAAATAGCTGGAGTTCAGTCACCTGTGGGCTGAGGTCTGGAGCCCTGCTTAGGAACATCACGCCCCATTACACCACCACACCACCGTGTTGTGTGTGTGAGTGTGAGAGAGAGAGAAAGAACCCCCAGCTATTTACTAGTCTGTGTGTGTGGTGTGTGTGTGTGTGTGTGTGTGTGTGTGTGTGTGTGTGTGTGTGTGTGTGTGTGTGTGTGTGTGAGAGAGAGAGAGAGAGAACCCTCAGCTATTTACAAGTTAGTGTGTGTGGTGTGTGTGTGTGTGAGTGTATTTGATTTACATAAATATCACCTCAAGTACAGATATTACATATTGAAACCTTCCACGTTTTGGAATCTAACAGAAAAAATAATATCAAATAAATTTCAAGGACATAATAGAGGCATAGATGTGAAGCACAGTTCTACAAAATTCTGTGTGCTGTGGCATTTGTAATTGGAGTATTGACTGCACATTTTCAGTCGAGTAGTGAATGTTACATATTGTTGACAGAACACCCTGGATGGATGCGTAACACTAAAATTGTAAAACAAATACTTTTGCAGCAGTTCAAAATGTTAGCTGATCTGAATCATGGTTTTTGTTTTGGTTTTTTTTTGCTTACCAAAAAGCAAGCTGACACATCGGAAATGCTGAAAAACGTTTATTGATCTTTTATTGATCATGTTAAAAGTGATAGAGCACATTTTACTGTCATCCCTGTTGATGGTGTTTCTGTGAAAACCTACCTCACATCAAACCTCATGGCTAAAAGAGAATAGTGGTGGTGGTGGGAGGGGGGAAAAAACAACTTAAATTTGCCAGTTTTGTTACCAAAGTGGATTATAAAGTTAACTAAAGAAAGCAAGACAAAAATAAACGCAAATGCTTACTTTCTTACAACAGCATATATATCTTAAGATGCACCCCAAAACACTTGGGTTGCTCCTAAATTATGTCGAGTAAAAATGTTCTGTACTTCTAAGACTGTACCATCTGCCCCCCCCCAGACAAGCACGCGCGTATGCACACACACACACACACACACACACACACACACACACACACACACACACACACACACACACACACACACACACACACACACACACACATGCGTGTGCACATAAAAACAGCCAAACCCACGGCTGAGTCCAGACAGAAGAAGAGAGGATGAGAGAAGAGGCAGGAGAGAAAAAGCAAAGGAAGAGGAAAAGATGGATGAAAGCAGATGAAAGGAGATATGACAACCCCCTGCTCAACAGAGAGAAAAGAAGATAGACAAAGTCAGAAAGAAAAAAAGGGGGGGGGCAGAGAAAGCGCGAGAAGGAGACAGCAGAAAAGAGAAAGGCCGGTGGGAAGAGGGAGACTTTTTCCACACTCCATCAGACACCCTGACCTGATGGCCTCCCACTTCTGTTGTCTCTTTCATATCTCTCCCCTCCTCCTCCTCAATCTCCTCTCTCACTCTGTCTCCATCTCTCCTCTATCTCTCTCTGTCATTCTGTCCCACTCTCAACCCCTCCGTTCTCTCTTCCTCTCTCTGTCATTCAACAGCGGGCTTTTAACCTGACAGGTCAAGTTATGGTCAGGTCAGAGAGCTCTAAACGTTACCAGACCCATTAACACTGCCGCTAAGACCAAAACCAATACACGCTGCGTAATCTTTCTCTCTCTCGCTCTCTCTCTCGCTCTCTCTCTGTTGAGTTCAGTTTGCTGTACTTGTGTGGATATTACATTAACTATACTGCCAATGTGTCTGAATGAAGAAAGCAAAATGTGAAGTTTTTGTCTCTCACTCTATGACTGTGACTTGAGCCTCGGCTGTCCTGAGGGTTCAGGGTTAAGAGGCTGACAACTCAGGTTAGACTGACTACTGGCTGTTTGGAAGAGGTCAGGGGTCAAGAGGGGTGGCAATGGTGACATGTATCACACAGCAAGAGGCGGCGTATGTGTGTGTGTGTGTGTGTGTGTGTGTGTGTGTGTGTGTGTGTGTGTGTGTGTGTGTGTGTGTGTCACATCTTGACACGTCCGGAGGCACAAAAAGGGAATCTCGGGTGAACACTAATAAGAGGTAAAACGCTGACACTTAACCTTTACGAGTCAGGACTCCTTGATCAAATCTCTGTGTAGGGTCTAGATCGGCTGCCATCCTACTTGTACCACACGTTTGACAGAAACTCATCATGCATAACCTCCTCCTATACACCTTAAATGATGGAAGCAAGGAAGTGCAGCCTGTTCCAAGAAGAAACCAATATCCTTGTGCGGAAGGAGTGGGAATCACCAGGAAAACTTGGACCAGATTTTATTTCAACAAAATTTCAATCAGAAACTTCAGGATGGGGGCACCCCGGTGGCTCAACTGATAGAGCGTGTACCACATAAGGCTAAGTCCTTACCGCAGCGGCCTGGGTTAGAACCCTTTGCTGCATGTTATCCCATCTCTCTCCCTAGCCTTTCCTGTCTTTCTCTACTATCGCTATCAAATAAAGGTGGGAAATGACAAAAAATAATCTTAAAAAAACAAAAACAACAAGATATGACACCCACGAGTATGAGTTGTCATGGCAGACCTATCTTATCAAATATGACTTACCTTCCTTTACACAAACATCCTCTCTCTGATTAGCACTGAACATGCAAGAATAAATAGGCCCAGCTTCTGCCTTTTCTCAGCTGGATAGGTGTCATTCCGATAGTTAATTATTTATTAACTCTTTTAAGAAATAGAAACCTATGCCTTTGTGGAGATAGAGGTCTACTAGGTCGCGCCTTCATCAACTAACATGACGAACTTAAGTGACAAAAATGTCAAAAAAAATCAAGTGCGCCTTGCGCTCGTGCCGTTGACCAGGTCCGAGCAGGCAGGCGGTGGATGGTGCAAATCAGTCGTCTTTGGGATCAAAATGGCAGTGAGCCACTGAATTGCCAATGCCATAACCCCTACCGCACTCCCCCCCTCCCTTTGGCACATTGTGACCAAAATACTAATGCGTACAATGCAAGGAGAAAACACTGCACCTTAGGAATATGACACTTCTTCATGGCTTCATACAAAGATAGTGGCCTAAGAGTCTAAGTGTCCCACAAGTGGTTTAGTCTCTCTCATGTACGGGTTGCCAAACACAACACAGTTTCACACACTCTTCACGAATTGCATGCTGGAATTTGTTGACTGTTTTAGAAGGCACAGCTCTCGTACGTGGACAGTCCACTTAGGAGCGAGTAAGAAGCCCCACTCAGGACAACCAGTAGCTGTTATAGGTAGTACATATCCTTACACCCGATGTGACCAAAGCGGTGAACAGACCAACATCGTGATCCTAAGAGACCTATGCTCTGGCTAGCGGGGCTCAAACAAAATGGAATAGTTCCCAATTGAGATGAGCCCCTTGACTGGCCATAAACGGGCTAAGGCCTGGCTTTCTTTGTGGAGCTGGGAACACATCAGACATGTACACAACACACGCCCTGGCACACTGGAGCCTGTGGTGTCAGAGTAAGCCTCCCGTGAAAATGATGTGATGCACTTTGTTAGTGTGTTGACGTGTGTGTTTATATGTGTCTGTGTTTGTGTGTGGTCTAATCTAGTTGTAATGATTACTACATAGCCTCAAGAACATAATGGGATGGAAAAAGAGGTACATAAAGCAAGAGACGGACAGTGGCTGAGAGAGAGAGAGAGAGAGAGAGAGAGAGAGAGAGAGAGAGAGAGAGAGAGAGAGAGAGAGAGAGAGAGAGAGAGAGAATGACAGAGGACGAGAGATACAAACAGACAGAGAGAGAGAACAAGACAACAGAATGGCAGTGACAAAGAGGGGGAGAGACAAAAAGGGAAGGAAAGAAAGTGGTACACAGAGCTTGGGAGAGTTAGCGAGAGAGAAAGAGCAAGAGAGAAAAAGAGGGGGAACAAAGGAGGTAGTGTGTGGAGAACGGGGATTGAGTTGCCATCTGAGACGAATAAAGACTAGAACAACAATAAAAGTTAGAAGCTGCTACCTCCTCTCTCCTCTCCCCATTACCCCTCAATTTTCACCCCTTTCCCCTTCCTTCCCTCTGTACTCCTCTTTTCCTTTTCCGCCGCACGCACACAGACACACACACACAGACACACACACACAGACACACACACACACACACACACACACACACACACACACACACACACACACATTCCTTGTGTCTTGCTGCAGTTATTTTTGTCCATAATCTGTATTTGTGTCTGATGTTTGCTGTAAAGACAAACACTGACCAACCTGTTAAACATACTTTCTAAATAAACTGACATACACACACAACCATATACACACATAAACACACACTCTTACCATTGCAGTCATTTACCCTCTCTCTCTCTCTCTCTCTCTCTCTCTCTCTCTCTCTCTCTCTCTCTCTCTCTCTCTCTCTCTCATACACACACACCAACAGACACACACAAAAAAACACAGAGTACCAAATATTCACTCAAGCTTACTTACACACTTTGACAACTGTGGACGCACACTGAGCCAGGGAATCAAAGACACATGGACAGGAGAGGAGCTGAGCCAAACACACACATTCTCACATACACACACTCGCACAGCTGTTGCGATGCATGTCACAAAGCAAGACAGAACCTCAATGTATGTGTGTGTGTGTGTGTGTGTGTGTGTGTGTGTGTGTGTGTGCACATTTAGGTGAGAAAAAGAGCAGTCAAGGAGGACAGAGACATGCAGAGCATGAGTGAGAGACAAGGGAGAGAGAGCAAGGGGGAGACAGAGAAAGATGTAGAAAGAGGGTGAAAAGGGTGGACCAGAAAGAAAGAGAGATGGAAGCGGTAGAGAGAGACGGTCAGCTAAGTGTGAGAGATGAAGAGATAGAGATGATGAGAAACAGAGACATGAAGAGAGGATGACAAGGAGAGCTGGACAACTTGATCTATGTGCTCTGTGTGCATGGTGAAAATACACATGTACGAGTGTGTGTGAGTGTAGATAGTTTCTTATGCTTGTCTATGAAAATATATGATTGCGTGTGCCTTTACTGCCTGCAAGAAATATGTCTATATCTGTGTTTAGACACAAGAAGAAATATCCAAACTTTCAAAAGTACACAAGCGTGTCTGTGTCTCCATTTCCATTTCTGAGTGTGTGCGTGAATCTAAAATATCTATTTGTGTGTAACTCCCCATACACCAGAGCCACGCTTAAGATCATGCATGTGGCTTTGGGAAACAGCGCTGAGTGTTATATGCTGGACTAAATCACAGGCCTTCTAGCTGGGACTAGAAACCAAGCCCGAGCGTCCATTAATCTCACACAGCCTCCATTAAAAGACCTTTTCCTCGGTGGCTGGATGGATGTAAAATGCTTCGTTTGGGGCCAAAACTGACTTTTAAGGGTAAGTCGTGGTGGTCCCCTATACCCAGAGCCCTGCTGACACATTCCGGGCCAATGAAGGCCAGCGGGAGGTCACCTAGGGAGACAAATGTGAGGGTGATGCCAGTGGGAGGTGTGCATGTGTTAGTGGGTGTGAGAAGGGGGGCAGGGGATAAATCGAAGAGAGAAAGAACCAAAGGAGAAACCTAGGGGTCTAGAAACTGATATTAAAGAGAGTGAGGAATGAGAGTGTGTACTTTTATGAATTTTGTTTTTAAGTGAGAGGAAGTGAGCTTGCTTGTTTATGTAAGTGTATAATTTGCAGGGAGTGTGCAAATGTATACATGCGTATGTGTGTGGGCATGTGTGAGTCTCATGTTTCCCAGTAGAGAGCTGTTGATGGACAGGCAGAGGCTAGAGCCAGAAGACAAAGAGCATGGCATAAACACACCCACCCTCTGCCACCTCACTGTGCGTGTGTGTGTGTGTGTGTGTTTTATGTGTGTCTGAGCCCTATGCCCACTACCTAAATCTCCATAAACATAGTGAGTGTTTTGTGGTGTGAATGCAACTGTGCCGTGAGTCACCAGCAGGTTTCAGGTCCTCTGTTCTCTACACTTCTCTCCTCCTCTCCCCCTCTGTTTTGAAACCAGAGGCTTGCTAACAAAGGACCTTAAGAGAAGAACCTCTGAACAGCTAGCACTAACCATAGTGCTGTTGAAATTAATAGTGGTAAATTAAGCTTCAGTGACTGCCGACTGAAAGTGAATGTCAGAAAAAAGGATCAGGTCTTCGAATAAATGACTGTGTGCCAGCTGAGAACTTTTCTGGTTTCTTCTTGCCCCATAAAAAAAGAAACCAAAAAAAAAAAAAAACAACCCCAGAAATCAACCATTTTAGTCATTATCAAACAATTACTACAAAAAAGGCAATTTCCCCCCTCTTTTTAAAATTTTTTTTTTTACACAGGACCATATTCCCTTAAAACACAAGCTTATTTTCTGTATGTCACACACATTGCATGGACACAATTTTCATTATGCTTATACATATATCCCTCACGCTTAATCTTGCTTGATTTACCCATCTTTCATCCATATTCAAATAACTGCTAGTAGGGTAGATACTTGCCTGTATGGATGTTTAAGAGGCAACAGTACAACCAATCAAATTTAAGGTGCTCCAGACTCAGAGCCACTGAGCCTTGTAGAGTACATTAACGTGCACATTCATGATGAGATCTTCGGCAGATGAAGACCAGTTAGTCTGACTTTAGACACAGTAATGCAAACACCTTTGTTAGATTATCTTTACCAGGGTAAGGTCAAAATCAGAGTATGCATAAGTTGATTAAGATTTGTGTTCTCTCCTTCTATTTATTGATCCATGTACACGTCTTAGTGGTGTTTCAGGATGTTGCTTTTACAATGCAAACACCTCAGACTGTTAATCTCAGACCGATAACTTAAAAATCCTAATTGTACCCGGACACTACAGAGATCATGTTATTTTGAACCACATTAATGCTTAAATCAAAATACTGCCTTAAAACATAGGCGCGTCTAAAATATTGATGTGACTGCAAACACCCTCATTGATTCTGGGCTCACGGACGCTCATGAATGAGAATTCTAGGAAGGGAATAATATTGGCAGTCTAGGAGATTAAATCTTGATGGTTGTGTAGCTGAGAGAGTAAAGCAAGGCACTAACACTGTCATGTTTAGTGGTTCCATTCCGTGTGCGGCTTAGTGGGTAGAGCAAGGCACTAAAAACACTGCTGGGGTGAGTGGTTCTAATCCCTTAACACACAAGTGAGAAAGCATGCAATGCAGAAAACAGAGGACATCAAATACAAGGATAAACGTGTAGGCCAATCAGCTGTTGTGCTCCAATCCTTGTGGTCAGTTTCTAATAGCTAGATAAGGTTTATCTGTGTTTAGGGTTACAGGGCTGCCTGACAGGTGCCAATGTGATTAAGATGAAAGCAAACACTGGCTGGTCAAGGTGACCGTGAAAAAACACACACACACACACACACACACACACACACACACACACACACACACACACACACACACACACACACACACACACACAGGAGGACTGATAAAGGGTGAACAGAACACAGACCAGCTTATGTCTCCCCTTCAGCCAGGCATTCACTGTCTTTTTGTCCTATCTATCTGATCATCAGTCATTCCATCTCATTCTACAATAGGAGAGCAGGGCAGCAAAGAAGCCGACTCCGGAAAAAGTGTGTGTAAATGTTTGGAAGTGACCGATCAGGGAAAGATGTGAGAGAAGTGGGAATACTCATTCATCACTCACACAACATAGAGAGAGACAAAGAGAGGTAGATATAGCCTGAACGCCTCACAATGTATGCTGCCTTGAGACCAGCTCCCTTGCAAGATAGCCTTACAGTCAGCCAACAAGTTAGTTATCTTGGTGGTCAACCATCCAGCCAACAAGCCAGGATGCCTGACAGTCAATCTACCAGATATAGCTAGCCTTAAATTCAATTAACCAGCCAGCTACCCTGCTAGTAAAAAATGAAAGAGTTCACCAACCAGCCATGCAGCAAGTGAATGATAGAAGATGTTTGTGTGCACTGACCCATGGGCTCCAGGGCAAACTGATCCTGAGTGACAGCCAGAGGAGGCTGGACGCAGACGGTCAGCTTACAGCCATGCAGGGGAGAGCTGGCCTTCACTTTCACCTAGACACACACAGGAGAAGAGAGTAGATAGAAAAGAAGAAGCAAAACAGAAAAGAGGGGTAGGCAGAAGAGGGAGGAAGAGAGACAGATGGGAAACATCAAACATTTGTAAGATAAGAAGCGATGCAAAACAGAGAAGAGAGAGGGGAGAAAGTTAGAGAAGTGGTAGTTGATATTTAAACACAACAAGGAAAAGAGAAGAGAGTAATTTAGGTCAGAAGCTCTAAAAGTTGTGTTATTTTTTTTGCATGTGTCAATGTTAGTTTACCTTGACAGTGACTGATGGGACCAGGAGACCATCAATGTCCTGGATCAGAGCTTGCTGGAAAGAGGCAAAAAAGTCTGTGTGAGACCATGGTCTTAAATGAATCAGTATACAGGCTTTGTGAATATCAGTATGTTCATAGGTTTGTGTGTGTGTGTGGGAGAGACAGACAGAGAGAGAGGGAGAGAGAGAGAGAGAGAGAGAGAGAGAGAGAGAGAGAGAGAGAGAGAGAGAGAGAGAGAGAGAGAGAGAGAGAGAGAGAGAGAGAGAGAGAGAGAGAGAGAGAGAGAGAGAGAGAGGGAGGTATCTACAGTATGTCATATGTGTGTATTTGTTTGTGTGTGAGAATTTACTGATGGGCTGTCCATGCTGGTGCAGACGGTAGCTGTGACAGCCAGGTCCTCTTCAGTGTCAGCTTTGGGGAGGATGTCTGTGTGAGAGAGGTTAATGTTAGGTTTGCAGCTGTGTTCTCATATACGCTCAACACTGACCCGCATCACTGTAGTCCATGGTAGCTACTTTAGGGACTTGTGCTCATTATATGCAAGTCAGATGGATCAGAGTCTAGTCTAATAGGTAGAGTAAATGTCAGTGAATGGAAGAGGACTGCAGGAGCTGTGTTTCGAACTCACCAACATTTTTAATGAATTGGGGTGCCATCAGTGTGTATTAGTCTGGCATCTACTAAAAATTAGTTTCAGGAAATGGGAGGGGTTCAGTGGCAGAAAGCCATTTGGGTGCGCAGAGTGACTTAAAAGTCTTGTCCCCTCTCTAAAGGCAGTTTCAGTTGTTCATTAAAATGTGTTTATTCAGTCAATCAGCAAAAAATCAGTGCTTTTATAAATTTTTACACCCATAGTCCTAGATCACCCATGTTGTCCTGTGGTACCTAGCTCTGCTGGTTCTGAGGGTGCTATGAATGAAGTGTAAACATGTTGTTGCTTGTCACTGTGGGAAACGTGGTTGAGATCAAACGTTTAATTGAAAGTAACAAAAAAAAGCACATGATTTTAATGGGTTAGACTTCCCAAAACTACCACTTCTTCTAGAATCACTGATGTTCTGGACAATTCTCAGTGTTTTTATTTCTCTCTTTAATCTAGCCCAGTGGTTCAAGATATTTTCAAACATGTGATTCATCTGCTTTATTCCAAATCAGGGAATATATTTTCTTTTCCTTATTGCATTTCACATGACAATGTTGCTAAGTGAACCAGAATTCACAAACAAAAAAACAAACAAAAACTATTCGTTCATTTGTCAGAGTTTTTGTAAAGGAATTTCACTGTCCTCTGGTGTAAACATGAGCAGTCTCTTTGTAATAGTTAACAGCAATTTTCCTACTTGACACACTGAGAACATCAAGTGGAGCATCAGCACCAGCTTTGCCTATGGATCATTGCCTTTGCTGTGATCCTGTGTTTAACATACCAAGAGTTTCATATACAAGCACTTTCCATGCAAATCAGACAAGAAAGCCTCGAAAGCATTGTTGTGCAGATGCATTACTAGAGACCTAGCCTACCGACTCAATGCAGGTCAATCCCATAATGCATATCAATTTCATGAACTGAGTCAGATTGCATGCCCAATGCAGAGGACCTGCTCCATATTTCATATGGAAGTGTACCTTGGTGGTCTTGGTCCAATTGTTTTGGTCTGCACCTAAGTGTGATTGTTGTCTTCATATATAACCAAGCAAATGCGATACCAAGGGAAAACATTGCAGGGTTAAAAATAAATACTCCAAACGAACTTGGTGTTATAATGCTTTCAGACAGATTTCTACATGGTAAAGCTCCCATCCAGAGTCCCAGTAGCCTCTCTGATGAAATTCTGCAGGCTCTTTATCCCTGTTAAGTTCCAGTGGCTTCTGCTTTGGTTCTACTCAGGTCTATATTCAATTATCTTTATTAAATTTCCATCAGTTCTAAGATCATGTATATCCCCATGGTGCTTTTCCATAGCATGCAAAACGAATCAAAGTAAGGAACGTAACCATTCCAATGGTAGTTTGTGCTCATTTCTGGATTTTTGGCATTTCTACCATGCCTTACCCTGGGTCTTGGTGGCCTCCCTAATGAATTTCTGCAGGCTCCTCATTTCAGCATCCACCTGCTGGTAATCAGCCTCCCGTGCATCCACCTTGGGTGTGGAGAAGAAGGAGGGGTCGGTGCCCATGTAGGAGCACTGGAGGTGGCCGTCTGAACTTAAGGTCACCACAACCCCCCTCAGCTCCCTGCGTGGGGGGGGAGGAGGAGGGGAAAGTAAGAGCAGAAAGTAAATGACAGGGGAAAAAAATGAGAGGAGGAGAAAGGGGAGAGACGGAAATAAGTAAATGGGGAAGAGTAGATAAAAAGAGAGACTGATCAATATGTGTTGTGTGAAATGAAATGACTTCTAAAATTAATCATTTCAGTAACATTATAGTTCCCTAATTAGAATATTTATCTAGATTATATTACATATTAAAACAATTTGTGATTTAGCTAAGAAGAAGTTTTTTTCCGCAATTAATGGCCTTATTTGATGTCATACCCTAATAGCAACTATGTCTATGTTATCGACCAGCCTGGATTTAATCCAAGGGTTAGACCAGTAGTAGGGAGTACTCCAGTGGGTTATGGTGAATGTCAGTTTTATTAAAAGCGTGGTTCACTCTTGGAAGGAGATATGGAGAGGTACTTTGAGGAAAGGAAAGTGATGCAATACTGTGTGTGTGTGTGTGTGTGTTTTAACAGGTTTCAGATGTGTTGTGGTTCCAAGTCAGTGAGGCGGTAAAACACAAACTTAAAGCGCACACGCGCACACACCACACGCACACACACACACACACATACACACACACACACACAAAGGGGGATTCAGGTCAGCTCCACACCTGCTCAGGAAGACTTCTGAAGGAGCAAAAACATGCACTAACAGTCACAGAAACAAACACAAAAAGCCTTGCTTCGACAACGCTTAAAAAATGTGCACCCACCATGAAACAGAGAAAGAAAATTACAGAGGAAAAAAGAGAAAAGGGGAAAAAACAGCAAGAGGGAGAGAGAGAGAGACAGAAAGAGAGTGAGGGAAGTCCATATAGTGTTTTCTTCTGGGTGGGCTGCTGGTTAATCAAAACTGACTTAGAAATCAACATGAAATCTCTCTCCTCCCTTATCACGCCCCACTGCAGAGACACCTCACCTCCATCACACCCCATCGCACTGCACATTCATTCATTATACAGCTGCCAGATTAATTAGATTAAAATAATTTAGATTGAACTGGATTATTACATCACAGGAAAATTATGTCATTGTGGCAGATTGCAAAATAAGAATAGCAGATGTATCTGATGACAACTCAGTTCCCTTAACAATATATTTGAATATGAGTAAGAGAAACTCTGTGGTTAATAAAAGAGGGCCTACTGAATAGAAAATTATTGAGATTTTTTTTAATTGATTAATTTCACACAAGGAAAAACATACAACTCAAACAACAGCTCAATAAAGATTGCACAGGCTGAGAACAGAAGCCTGTGGGGCTTATAGTACTCTCACCTAATACTCCTTACTTGAGAACCAACAACATAAGTACAAAAACAGACATCTTAAATTGAACAACTATGTAACTGAAATGTCCTATGAAGCAAGTGCCTTCAGTGTGGCACATCAATAAAAAAAATGGAAATATATTTTAAAAAAAAAACAATGATGAAGTTAGTTATTCTATGGTATACAAGAATTAGAATATAAGCTAGAAAACACAAATGGGACATTGGTACAAAAACAAATGAAAGAAGTAAAAAGTAAGGTTGATGACATATTACTTAAAGTAGAAGAGGAAATAGGCAGGTGGCCTCTCACCTGCATACAAAAATAGGCATGAAAAACTATATATAAAATGAGAGGTGTGTATTCAAATGAGCTGGTGTATGAACTAGAAGAAACAGAAAAGGTGTAAAATATTATAAAACTATCTACACTGATCAGCCAAAACATTAAATCCACCTGCCTAATATTGTGTAGGTCCCCCTCATGCCACCAAAACAGCTCTGACCCATCAAGGCATGGACTCCACAAGAACTGTGAAGTTTGTCCTGGCACCAAGACGTTATGAAGACCAGATGCAGGAGTGCACTTGGTCTGCAAAAATGTTTAGGTAGGTGGTACGTGTCAAAGTAACATCCACATGAATGCTAGGACCCAAGGTTTCCCAGCAGGACATTGCCCAGAGCACCACACTGTCTCCGCTGGCTTGCCTTCTTCCCATAATGCATCCTGGTGCCATCTCTCCCCCAGGTAAATGATACACATGCACCCAGTCATCCACTTGATGTAAAAGAAAACTTGATGTAAAAGAAAACGTGATTTATCAGACCCAGGCCACCTCCTTCCATTGCTCCATGGTTCAGTTATGACGCTCACGTGCACATTGCACTGGACAGGGATCAACATGGGAACTCTGACCGGTCTGTGGCTATGCAGCAAGCTGTGATATACTGTGTGTCCTGACACCTGTCTATCATAACCAGCGTTAACTTTTTTAGCAATTTGAGCTACATTAGCTCTTCTGTGGGATCAGACAAGACAGGCTAGCCTTCGCTCCCCATGCATATCAATAAGCCTTGGGTGCCCATGACCCTGTCACGGGTTCAACAGTGGCCCTTCTTTGAACCACTTTTGGTACTGACCACTGCATACTGGGACACCCGACAAGACCTGCTGTTTTGGAGATGCGCTGACCCAGTCATCTAGCCATCACAATTTGGCTCAGATCGTTCTTCTTGCCCCTTTTCCCTCCTTACAACACATCAACTTCAAGATCTGACTGTTCACTTGCTGCCTAATATATCCCACCCCTTGGCAGGTGCCATTGTAATGAGATAATCATAGTTATTCACTTACCTGACAGTGGTTTTAATGTTTTTGCTGATCGGAGTATATACACTCAGCCAATGTGTAAGATTTGAAAGATTTCCTTAATTCATAAGACCTACCAATAGTGGCAAGAATTCAGAATATTATGAGTTCATGTATGTATGCATGCATTCACATTACATTGACTATCCCTTTAACACTGCCACCAGGCAGGGCTTTTCAAATCACAGTCCACCCACCCATCTGACATGGATTATAGATGGTATTTACACTTAAACAATGTGCTTTTAATTTGTTTTTAGCTGGTTAGCTGTAACTTGCAAAAACAGTAATGCACTGGGGGACTGTTTGGAGATTGGACTTTCATTTCATTTCATCTGCGTGAATGAGATGGAAGAAATGCTTGCTGACCCCAGGTCAGCACTCATAAAAACACATCTCATTTTTGTGGAACTTTCACACTCTTGTGTGTGCACACACGTGTGTGTTTGGCTACGTATTTCTATGCATATATGAATAAGTGTTCCTCTCTCACATTCAATCATAGATCCCACCAACAGACTGAACATGACGATGACTATCTACTGCCTTAAAACAACACGCCCTCATCGTAAGCCAAACAACATCCCAGACATATGTTATCTCCACCATCTAAAAACATACAGAAACATGCATAGACCACACACACACACCCACACACTCTTTTTCCCATTCTCTCTCACACACACAAACACACACACACAGAAAGAACTTATGTTTGTATAATTGTATCAAATTGTGGTTTGATTACAGTCATTTAGAATAAGGGAGATGATTGGCTGTAGCGGGCCACACCCTGGTCTGTTGTGATTGGCCACCTGGAAGACATTGTCATATCATTTCCTGTGGAGGATCACAGTGGATTTCACAGGCTGATAAACAGAGCAATACCACCTGATTTGGTGTGTTTTTGTGTGAGTGTTGACAGATAAGCATTATAGGGTTGGCAAACAAATACACATGCGCATGCACACACACACATACACACACACACACAAACACACACATATATACACAAGTTTATCGATCCCTCCATCATCCCTGTATTCACCCATCAATAAGTCTTCTCCTCCATTAAGTCTTAATCTTCCTGTTATCTCTTGCTCTTCAGTTTCACCCCCCTCCCATATGCTCACAAACCAACAGCTACCACTCAAATGGATTCAGTCTGGCAAAGTCCTACCCATTTGCCAACCAAGGACTTCCAACAGCTTACCCACAAGCCTTTTTAAAGAAAAGCCCAAAGGACCACTTTTTTCCCCCTTATTTCTACTGTCAGTCAGGGTGGTGTTCAGGGACACCAAATCTTCACTTTGATCCATCCAAAAGTTTCCATTTGAAAATCCCAAGACCAGCTCTCCCTATCCATTCCCTACACTCAAACACCTACGTAACATTTCAACATAGATTCAATCATTCATCTTCCACAACCACTTTAATCCAAGTGTGAGTCATGGAGTAGTTGGAGCCTATCCCAGCAAGCACTGGGTGCAAGGCAGGGAGACTCCCTGGACAGGTTGCCAGTCCATCACAGGGCCCACATGCACAACTGTTCACTCCTGCAATAACGTAAGAATCTCCAAATGCTAATATGCACATCTTTGGACTGTGTGAGAAAACCCACGCACAAACATGAAGAACACACAGACTGCGCACAGAAGCTGCCACCTGGTTGACCGCAATAGGCACCCTCGAGTTCATGATCTCTCTAAACAGATAAAAAAACAGTTCATTGGATTACATCATTGCTGTGTGGTCAAGCCACCAGTGCCCACCAGTGCAGAATGTTGACATCAGTGAGCTCTGCTATTGGGTGTGACATCAAACCCAATTCTGACCTGACCACTTAGTCTCACTCCCGCAATCAGAACTTTTATCTGATCGATGATGTATATGGTATCGGCCCAAATCCAAATCGAGATGCCTGTTCATGTGTTTTGTGTTCCAGCTGCTTTGTAGAAATCTTATGTGTAACATTTGAGGGGAACCCCCCCCCCAAAAAAGAACAAAACACATGAATGATTCTAGATTTAAATTACAGTCTGATCAAAGGCTCGAAGTGCCGGGGACCTGTGACATCAGCCCCCGTCTCGGTAAATGCTGTACTCACGGTAAGTTGGCAAGGCGCACTGCCACGGGCACGCAGGGGAGCTGGGCCGCCCATTTGAGAGTCACGTCCTGGTACACCAGAAGCATATTGGTGTGGTTCCCAAGTAACAGGTTGGTAGTGCCATCCGTCACTGGGGAAGACATGACAGGGAATAGAGAAAAATAGCTGGTAGGTCAAACAGCAGAGAGGGTGTTGCCTTTCAGATCAAATGAAACCATCGGTCAAACTTCAGTCATGAAACTGTTCCAGCTGGGAGAAATATATTTTTATTCTTAGATTTTTTTCCAGCGTTTTCGCTTTAGAGACAGTGACAGTAGAGAGACAGGAAAAGCAGGGGAGAGAGAGGGGATGTCATGCAGCAAAGGGCTCTTGCCGGATTCGAACCCTGGCTGCTGCAGTAAGGACTCAGCCTTATGTGGTACATGCTGTACCAGGTGAGCCACCGGGATGCTTCCGGCTGAGAGAAATATTAGAATTATCTTGATAAGGTGTCGATTTGGGTTTTTTCGTCTCACATTGCAGACGTTTAACCAACACTCCTAACTGACAACAGCTTTGAGTGCAAGAGCAGGATTAAACCTCAAATCACAGATCACAAACTTTCCAACGACCCAACAATCAGGAGGGCGAGGGTCAGCGCCGCCATCGCCTCACAATATGCCCAATACCCCAGAATGACTCATCATGTTCTTTTAGACAGAGGTGGATGGACAAGAAATAAGTAGAGAGATGATGTAGTTTAAAACTTGAAGATAAAAAAAGTAAAGCCTGTTAAAAATGAAGAGGAAGGGGGTGGGGGTTCTGAACGGCCGGGTTTTTAGTCTAAATCAGAATTTGAATCAGAATAAACAGAAGATATACAAGGTAGCTGCTGTGCTGATGGGGGTGTAGATGTAGATGTCATTCTGCTGATGGTGTATCAGAAGAATTTCTTCAGCTGAATTTTTGACATCAAGATTTTTTTTGGCCTTTTTTTTAGCACTTTATGGGAAAAAAACGAAATGTACACAACCAACATGAACACACACATGCTCACACATAGTTCCTTGACTGAGCCCAAAAAAGATCAAATATAAATACTTTTTATGGGTTCCATCCCAACACGCACGTGCATACACACACACACACACACACACATACACACACACACACACACTTGCCCAGGCCCACCAATTGTGCCACTACCACCAAGGAAGACCTTTGGCGAAGGCCACACGCAAAGGACACGCCTCACCAACTTCACACATACAGTTGTGTACACTGTAAGAACACGCAATGTAGTAACAGTGGCCACGCGTGGGCACTGTGAGGGGGCCAAAATGACAGGGTGAGTCAATGTTGGACCTCTCAAACCACATCAAAGGACGGGTCTCGCTAATCTGGCACTCTGGAACAACAGGATCATAATTAGAACTAATTATAAAGTTCAAGGTCTTATTCTACCTTCTCTTCTCACAGCTCTGTCATCTAGATTTCTCCTCTCCTCTGCTTATCCCCTCCTCCCCGCTCTCTCCACTTCATCTTCTATCTCTCCATTCCTTCCATTTCAAGATGCTAGCTCCAAGGAGGAGGAAACAGCCCCGAGCCACACAAACATGAGACGATGTTTCCAGGGCCAATCATAGCTAAGGGCTGTATGAGGGAATGGGCATGTCTGACTGTGTGTGCACTGCAGTCAGACCATTGTCAAACCATTGCACCTTGAGGGGCACCACTTTATCATCACTCTTGGTGGCAGAAAATTGGAGAGAGGCAGATGGAAAAATAGACATAGGCAGGCAGTCAAGCAGGCAGGCAGGCAGGCAGGCAGACAGACAGACAGACAGACTAACTGACTGACTTGATTGACAGACAGACAGACAGACAGACAGACAGACAGACAGACAGACAGATGGGGCAGTGGTCCAGTAGAAACAGCTGTGCAACTGAAGGCCAGAGGAGCAGGGTTGGGAAATACTCAGGGGAGGCCTGGAATCAATCTCTCTGTCTTGAGCCAGGATACACAAGCCACCTCCCGACACTATCTTTGTATCCGTCTCTCGCTCCCCATTTGTGTGTCTTGCTCTCTCCATCTCTATCTCCTTCTCACTCTCTTTTTCTGTCCAATTCACTTTCTCCCTCTTCCTATCCCCATGTGTATGTCTATGCCACCCCCCGTCTCTCACACTCCCTATCTGTTTCACCTAAACCCCCACCCCCACCCTGTTTCATTTCCTCATCTCTGTTTTTCTCCTGCTTTCTGTCTCATTACTTTTTTTTCTCGTGTGTGTGTGTGTGTGTGTGTGTGTGTGTGTGTGTGTGTGTGTGGTTTGCTTGCTCTGTGTTCCGGACCAGGCCTTAGATCATCCAGAAGACAATAAAAACAGCAGGTGGCTCTTCTCCACGCCATGTCTATGCATCTGTGTGTGCATGTGCACATGTTCTCATGTCTCCGGTTCTAAATGGCCACAATCAAACTGCAATTTGATACAACTGTATAATCAAGAAATAGTGACTATTGAATAATGACACTGAGTGTGTGCATGTATGTGTGTGTGTGTGTGTGTGTGTGCGCACACAGGAAATAACCTCTCCTCCAAGGTAAAAGCCATGCCTTTACTTCGTAGTGCAGGTGCTACTATTCTCTAAAAGATTTATTCTCTCTCTTGCTGTGTGTGCGTGTCACTTTGAGGTAAAGCTGGGGAGAGGTGTGGGAGGCTGGAACCAATTAGAGATCTGTAGAAATACTGGGGTTAACATACAACACACACACACACACACACACACACACACACACGGCATTCTTTAGCTGGCTGACTGCCCTGGTGGAACACACATGGACGTGTGTGTGTGTGTGTGTGTGTGTGTGTGTGTGTGTGCGCGCGCGTGTTGTAGGACTATACATGTATCATGCGGAAAGAGCATCACTGGAAAATGGACCTGTTTTGAAGGCACACACATGTTAAATGACTATCCTGGACTGGCCAGAAACCGTTTGCTTTTGTAATGACATGCTAATGACAAGGTTTCTATTCAAAAACAATATCTCTCTATCCCCCCCCCCTTTTTTTTCTCCAATTGTATCTGGCCAATTACTCCACTCTTCCGAGCCGTCCTGGTCGCTGCTCCACCCCCTCTGCCGATCCGGGGAAGGCTGCAGACTACCACATGCCTCCTCCGATACATGTGGAGTCACCAGCTGCTTCTTTTCACCTGACAGTGAGGAGTTTCACCAGGGGGACATAGCGCATGGGAGGATCACGTTATTGCCCCCAATTCCCCCTCCACCTTGAAGAGGTGCCTCCACTGACCAGAGGCGGCGCTAGTGCAGCGACCAGGACACATACCCACATCCGGCTTCCTACCTGCAGACACGGCCAACTATGTCCGTACGGACGCCCGGCCAAGCTGGAGGCAACACAGGGATTCGAACCAGGATCCCCGTGTTGGTAGGCAACATACCTCTCTATCTTTGGAAAAATTTAGCTCCTTGAAATTCATGATTGAATATTTCGATAACAGATCATTAATTATAGCCCTGTGATGGCCTGTCCAGGGTGTCTTCCCACCTGCCACCCAATGACTGCTGGGATAGGCTCCAGCATCCTCGCGACCCTGAGAGCAGGATAAGTGGTTTGGATAATGGATGGATGGATGGATGGATAATTAATTATTTTTTTAGAAAAAGGTCTTAAGATGACAAGGAACCCATAACTTTTATGAAAAATAAAGTGACATTATGTTTGAAATGAATAAAATGTGGCATATTGTTTTGAATTAATAGTGAGAATATTAAATTTTTGCATCCACCAGCAGGAAGCATGCTCTCACCTGAGGTGTAGGGTAGGAAGCAACTGGGATTGTACTCAAGTTTCTTCATGAAGCGTATCTGACCATTATCACGGAGACAGTAGAGGTTTCTCTCTCCCAGGATGAAGACGGAGGAGGCAGAGTGAGAGAAGGAGGGTACCGACAGGTCCAGCGCTTGCTCCCCAAGGATAAACGTCCAATCAGGCTACAGGAGAGGAACAACAAAACACTTTAGATTAAGAGATTAAGACAACAACAACACACACACACACACACACACACACACACACACACACACACACACACACACACACAGACCGTCAATCGTTTGCCTCCAGTCTTGAGGGGCCCGCCCGTGTCTTGTCTGTTCTCTGCCTCAGTGGCCACAGCCAGAGTCTCGTACCTGGAGGGTCAGAGAGACACACACAGCCTTTTCTACACATCCATTAACAAGGTTTACATATACAGACTTTAGTTGTATGTCTGCCATGTCTTTCCTGTCATTCTCCACTCTCCTGCCAAAACACCCAAAATTACCCAGAATATAGTCTAAAACAAAAAAAAAAGAGAAACCTGCTGTGCCCACATACACATTCACAATGGATGGATGGATGGATGTTGTTTCCTATGCTGGCCTTGTAAACACTGTTCACCTTCCATCCATCCATCCATTATCTGACCCGTTTATCCTGCTCTCAGGGTCACAGGGATGCTGGAGCCTATCCCAGCAGTCATTAGGCGGCAGGCGGGGAGACACCCTGGACAGGCCGCCAGGCCATCTCTCACACACACACACACACACACACACACACACACACACACACACACACACACACACACACACACACACACACACACACACACACATACCTAGGAGCAATTTAGTATGGCCAATTCACCTGACCTACATGTCTTTGGACTGTGGGAGGAAACCGGAGCACCCAGAGAAAACCCACACAGACACAGGGAGAACATGCAAACTCCCCACAGAGAACGACCCAGGATGACCCCCAAGGTTGGACTACCCCGGGGCTCAAACCCAGAACCTTCTTGCTGTGAGGCGACCGTGCGAACCACTGCGCCACCGTGCCATCTCACTGTTTACCTATGAACATTAAACACTATTACACCTTGTACTTTGTTTGACTTTATGCAGAAATTTTCAAGGAATGTGAAAGTACCTCCATTACCAAGGTATATTTAACAATAAATAAATGATTATAAATAAAAATAACCTATCAATATTTGGCTATATTTGCCTTGACCCCTGTCCATCACCTCTTACCCATGACTCTTTTGGACACTTTAGTGTTTAGAAAGACCTACCAGTAACCCCAAGTTCACAAGTTTGATTCCTTGCCACATCCAATTTTCATCCCCGTGAGACATCACAGACCCCAGTCTGCTCCAGAACCACCACTTCTGGTAGACCCTGCACTTTGACCTGTAACCCCTCTGTTGAAATGTATTCATGGTTGTCTAAGATAGAACAAAAATAGCGCCCATTTCCAATCTTGCTGCACAGCAAAACCACTGTGACATTATACCTTGACAATACACCCTGCAATTCATTCACCAGTGACAAATTCTCTTGTAGGATTTAAAGGTTGTGTGTGTAATGCTACTGAATCTACTGGTTGTGTAATTCATTACAAGTTTTCCAGTAAGAGACTGGCAGTTACAAAAGGCTAATGGGAATCTCTTTCTCTCTCCAGCGCCTGGATGGGAAGAGACCTCAGGGTACAGCTCAGCCTAGAAGGCTACCCTAGTCCAAACACCTGGATAAATGGTGGTTCAGATCAGAAATTATTTTACTGCCATGTGCATTACATGCACTAGAAATTTAGCTTGGCAGTGTTGGTAAAGAAAAGAAAATAAGATATAATAATAATAATAATAAAAAATCAAACTTATATAGCGCTTTTCTAACACTCAAAGTCGCTTTACAATAAACGACGGTGAAACAAGACAACAGATAAACAACACAGACATACAGGGGTGGATGGGAAAGGGGGGCTACAAGAGAGAGAAGCGGCAGCCACACACGACGCCAGCAGTACTCTCCCGCTTAAACAGATACAAAAGGGCAAGAAAAACAAAAAACAACAGCACTGTAGACATTGATTTTCTGTAGGGATTTACTCCCGTAGCCTATTCCTCTCCCGAGGTATCCACTAGGCAGTGGCAATATTTAACCCATAGCTGGGGGCTGGTTCGTGGGCATCAAGAAATATCCACACACTGGTGGGCCTGCGTACTGCACGTCCAGGGGCCAGACCTCCTCTGAGTCTCTTGTAGTTCAGCCAGGGTCCAAGGTGTACCCAGTTACCGTGTGTCGCCACCAAGAGGCACTACATAGGGCTTGCTGTTGGAGAGGATGTGTACTGGCAGGGAGAGACTTACGTACTCTGCTAAAATAAAAATAAAGTAAAATAGGTATGTGATTAAAAAAATATAACATTTGATGGCTGGGAGAGCTGGCACTGGATCGGCTGGGAGAGCTTGGTCTGCTGCATCTTGTGGGCCCTGGGACCACGGCCCTGCCCGGAGCTGCGCCTGAAGAGGAAACACTGAGGGCGGTCTGACAGGACGCGGAAGCGGAGCAGGCTAAGCTAACTGCTAACCCATGCAGACCGGCAGTTCCGACAGTCATCTTGGCTGGCATTCGTTCCCTTGGACGGTGATTTTTTTTTTGTCTTTGTGTTGCACTGCTGTGGACTATGGAAACGATATTTTGTTTCATGAAATAAAATGACAAATATGTTCTTGATTCCTGATATCCAAAAGTGTATGCACATGCACACACACATATATATATCTGAGTGTTTATCCATTGGAAGTTTCTTACATACTTCGACCATATTGTTGCAATTAGTCAACACAGGCTGAGGGAATTTCTGTCCTCAGACTAATTGCCATGATCCAAAATGGCTGCCAAGATAATCTGTGAATGGAGTTAATGACTGGTGCATGAAAAGCCGGTAGATAAGCACATCTGAGCGGATGAACTTCATTTCGGAGTCCAATTAGGATAGGGTGCTTGGAGAGGCTGTCATAAAGTTAGGTTAAAAAAATTGATGATCCCAACAAAAGCTACCATATTTGGTTTTTATTACAGCACCTGCCCAGTAAAAAAAAAAAAAAAAAAAAAAAAATCAGCCATCTTCTGCATCTGACTGGATGCCTTGCTGCTCCTTCATGTGCATTTATTGTCTGAATGTGGCACCAAGTTTTATTCCTCGGCTTATCACCTTGTTTTTTGGCTTACTTTCCTTCCTTAGGTCCTGTTCTTCTAGTTTCTTCTGAAGGCTGAGGCCGCGGAACGCTGCCTGCCATTATTTCATGTACCAAAACAACATGGTCTGCAAACACTCAGTGTTTTTTTACTTTTCCAGGGATTCCCCAAGGAAAATTCCCACAAAGGCATTATGTTTAACTGAAACAGAAAACACATCACTTCCTGTGCACGGATAAGATTTCCAAAAAAGGCAAAATATCGGTCGTGCCCAACTGGAAAGTCTGGCGGTGGAGAAAACAGGTGAAACTGTTCAGTGTAATAAATTGCTAATGGAGGTATTCGTCTTGTAGCATGTTAACACATGCAACAAATGGAAAATACTGCAATATTTTTTCATTTTAATTCAACACAGTAGGACTTGAAGATATTCAGCTTTACATAACTATATTATCGTGAAACCTTCCCTTTCATTTTGATAAATTTGTTAAACTTTTCAGTAACACATTTTTCTAATGATGGATTTGAGGTGACTTGAATGGATGACTACCTGTGTGTGTGTCAGTGATGCTCAAGGAACTCGGCGCAAGCACCTCAGTCCTGACCGCATCACTGGCGTGCCAATAATGACGGTAAAGCACACCCTCTCATAGAATACTGCTTAACTGAATGTTCAATACATATATATTCGTCTGGTCCTCTTTGTCCTACATTATGTAAATTAAACAGTGTCGCCAGCAAGAAGCATTCACATTTCGTCTAATCAGGAATTTGACTTTATAACGTCACAGGTTAAATGGTTGAATATGGGTCACTTTCCAGTTGAGGATAACGGTATAAAAGACAGCTGCGGTTTGTTTCCCACATTATAAGAAACTTTACGAGAGGTGACCAAGTCTTGCTGAGCACTATATCACTTACGTAAATGGTCAGCGTACTTAATAAACACAGATGAGTGTGTATTTGAAACTGATTACAATAAAATTAAAGGCTTTTAGGAGAAGGCGTCCGGGTAGCGTAGCAGTCTATTCCATTGCCTACCAACATGGGGCTCGCCAGTTTGAATCCTCGTGTTACCTCCGGCTTGTTCAAGCGTCCCTACAGACACAATTGGCCGTGTCTGCGGATGGGAAGCCAGATGTGGGTATGTGTCCTGGTTGCTGCACTAGCACCTCCTCTTGTCAGTCGGGATGCCTGTTCAGGAGGGAGGGGGAACTGGAAGGAATAGCGTGATCCTCCCATGTGCTACGCCCCCCTGGCAAAACTCCCCACTGTCAAGAGAAAAGAAGCGGCTGGCGACTTCACATGTATCGGAGAAGACGTGGTAGTCTGCAGCCCTCCATGGTTCGGCTGAGGGGGTGGAGCAGTGACCGGGACAGCTTGGAAGAGTGGGGTAACTGGCCAAGTACAATTGGAGAGAAAAAGGTGGAAAAATCCAAAAGTAAAAAAAAAAAAAAGGCTGTTAGGAAGACACGTGTTCTGTTTGGTTTTCAACAGCTGCGGTCTCAAAAGTCACCAGTTAACATAGCCACTTGTTAAACCGAAACACAGGGATAGTGGGAGTCTGTCCTCCTCTAATTACTGTCTGTTCATTACGCCCACCAGGCAGATAACCTGGAGGCTATGATGCGTCGGGTCACGCGCATGCATGTATGTGTGTGTGTGTGTGTGTGTGTGTGTGTGTGTGTATCTCACCGTCTGCAGCTAATCTCACAAACTACTGGACTATCGGCTTAGAATTTTTCTGTGCACAGTTATAACTGTATTATGAAGAACCTCCAGTGCTTGCGGTGATTCAAAACCTTCAAAAAAACATTTAGTTCTCGCTATTGCCACTCCCTCTCTTTGTTCACTGTCTAGCTCGCTCGATCAATGCTGCTCTCTGTCGCTGCCCGATCTGAGTAAACCATGCGCATGAGTGACTCACATCTATGGTTGACTCAGATCAGGCAGTGAGATGCTCAAAAGTTATTAATACATTTTGACAATATAAAAAAATGTGAAAGTTACAAAAGAACAACTTCCCCTAGGTTGCAGTCAAAACAGCAAGTGTTGCATATTTTTGTCGCTGCCCAATCTGAGTCAACCGTGGATGTGGGTCCCACATGCACGACCGTAAACAGTTTACCCAGTTTTATTATATGACGAAAATAAAGACAGAATTAGGGTTAGACGAAAATGGTTGCATATTAAGCCTTTCCTTTCTGGAAAGTTTAAATTCAAATTGGACCTGGTCACATTCGTGCGAGGGTCTGGTTAGGAGGCTGCACATCCACAGACTGACAGGCAAAACCTTTTTATTAGGTAGCTTTTCTTAACTTGAGCACTGCATATTAAAAACTTTTTTTTTCTATATTTCCCGTTCAATTGACTTGTCGCTGCACAAAGTTTTATAATGGCAGGAAACACTATTTTGTCCATGTATGTGTATCTGTGCGCTGCTAATCTCACACACTACTGTCCCTGTAAGCCTAATAATGTTTGTGCAGTTATGACTGTATGATAAAAAAACCTCTCGTGGTTGCAGTGATTCTAAACCTTGGAAAAACCTGTCTTATATTGCAATTGAGCGCCAACTCCTCACCTGGTTTTATACCCAAGTCCGAGCACTGGAGAAGAGGAGATACACCGGGCAGGGATCTGTACTCTACTAAGTGCACTCATCTATTTTCTAGTTTGGCATAACAGAGAAACTGATTGTTCAAACAAATCTATGTTCAACAACAACCAAAGCTATTTCCACCCACCCACAGCGCCCACCGCTGTAGATCTGCTGTAGATGTATGGCCACTGCTCCATTACTGCACAGGGCTAAAACCACAGATGAGCAATTGGTCTTCAACTATGCAGAGTCGACTAGTGGTTTTGATAGTCGACTAGTTGATTATTCTGTGAAACCTCTTGCGCGTGTGTGTGTGTGTGTGTGTGCACGTGGAGGGAGGATGGTGAAGTCAGTGTTTCCATGTGATAAGCAGTCTAGAGAAAAGGGAGGTGGATAGAACCTCTGATAACAAACAGCTGGAAGAGATGACCACAAGTGTGTGCGCGTGAGCATGCACACACACACACACACACACACACGCACGCACGTACACACGCACGCACGCACGCACGCACACACTTCAATCACACATACATTGTAGGCTCTCACATCCACTCATATACACTGTACAACCACACACACAATAGATTACACAAACATGTACATACAAGTAGCATTCTCTCTCTCTAACACACACACACACACACACACATTTTCTATTTAATTTACCACAATTTACATTTTATGGTAAAAGTGTGTGTGTGTGTGTGAAAACTTGCTAATGGAGACATCAAATTCAGTCAGGTAAATCTTTACATTTGCCTCTACTTGGTTAGAACAACAAATGGGAGGGCTTTCCTGCGTTGTGACAAAGCAGAAAGGATCAGGTAAGAAAATCAACCACAGTAAAGAAAAAATTCCTTTGTGTACTTTTGCCTCCTTGTTATCTCCCACCAGGGAGATAGCCTAGAGGGGATTATGCGTTTGGTCGTGTGTGTGTATTTGTCCGCAGCTAATCTCGCAAACTACTGGACCTATCAGCCTTTTTGTGCACAGCTAGAAGTGTATGATCAAGAACCTCTCGTGGTTGCAGTGATTCAAACCTTTGAAAAATGTTTGTTCTTGCTACCACCGCTTCCTCTCTTCATCCACTCTCTAGCTCGCTTGACCAACACTGCTCTCTGTCACTGCCCGATCTAAGTCAACCATGATGGATGACTCGGCTCACGCCGCGACATGATCAAAAGTTATTCAAACGAATTCTGATAATCCGAAAAATGCTGAAGTTATAAAGTAACAACTTCCTCTAGGTTGCAGTCAAAACAGGAAGCGTTGCATATTCTTGTCGCTGCCCGATTTGAGTTAACCGTGGATGTAAACCATACGTGTGCCCGTAAATGGTTTACCCAGCCTCATTATATTGTGAAAATAAGGACAGGGTTAGGGCATAGCAAACCTCTTCTTTTTGGAAAGTGCAAATTCATATTAGACCTGGTCGCATTCGTGTGATGGTCCGGCTAAGAGGCTGCGGATCCACCGACTGACAGGCAAAAAGGTTTTATTAGGTAGATTTTTAGCTTCAGCGCTGCATATTCAAAACTTTTTTCCCCCCATATTTTCCATTCAGTCGACTTGGGCGCTGCGTAAGTCTTATAATAGGGGCGCCCTGGTGACTCACCTGGTAGAGCGTGTACCACATAAGGCTGAGTCCTAACCGCAGTGGCCTGGGTTGTAATCCACCCAGGCCCCTTACTGCATGTCATCCCCTGCCTTTCCTGTCTCTTTCTCTACTATCACTATCCAATAAAAGGTGGAAAATGCAAACAACAAAAAAAAACATTTAAAAAAAACACTGTTTTGTGTGTGTATGTGTGTGTGTGTGTGTGTGTCCACTGCTAATCTCTCATACTACCAGGAATGTCCGGTATGCCATTTTTTGGACATTTCTCTGTTCATGGATGGATGGCGATGCAACATGTTTCGATTTAATTAAAGGCATTAATTGTTAAGGATTCTGTTATTCTACAGCATTGTTGTTTGTCATGTTATGTTCTAGTTACGTTATGTAATAATACCCGAGTGGAGGGTGGCTATACTTACAATAACGATACGGAGTCGAGGCTAAAAGTTTAACGGGTCTTTACTGTCTAACGGTGTGTGTCATTCACAGGCATAAGCAATCCAACCACAATGCGCTTCAGCAACAGTCCAACTTAGTAGAGCACCGAGTACTCATTCAAATACACCAAACTGTTTTTTGTTAATAAAAACATTTTCCAAAAGGTTTGGTGTATTTGATGTATGTTTGTAATCACAAGGGATTTGGTTGATCAAGGTCTTATATGCACTTCTTGTGACATACTAAAAGCTTGTGATATTTTTTTTTATCATTGATAAATAGACCTACATAAATGCTCATAATAATAGGCTTCAAATCCGAGGCAACGTCCGACAAAGCGCTGTGAAACAGAAGTGCAGAATAGCATACTAGCTCCAACAAATTTAAGAATTGAGATTTATATCAATAAGATTTATAATTTCGTTATTGTCATTTCTGTGTACTCGCGAATTTTGATCATTGCATTTAACCCTTCCTGTATACTAGGAACAGTGGGCAGCCACAGTGCAGCGCCTGGGGACCAACTCCAGTTCCAGATTTCAGTCAGCTATTAGCCCAAGTCTATAACATTTTACAACCTGAACCTAACAAGAGTCAAACAGAGATACAAAACACCAATATTTCTGTCATAACAATAACCCCCCCCCTTTTTCTCCCAATTGTATTTGGCCAATTACCCCACTCTTCTGAGCCATCCTGGTTGCTGCTCCACCCCCTCTGCCGATCTGGGGAGGGCTGCAGACTACCACATTTCTCCTCTAACACATGTGGAGTCACTAGCTGCTTCTTTTCACCTGACAATGAGGAGTTTTGCCAGGGGGACGTAGCGCATGGGAGGATCACGGCGTTCCTCCCAGTTCCCCCTCCCCCCCAACAGGCGCCCCGACCGACCAGAGGAGGCGCTAGTGCAGCGACCAGGACACATATCCACATCCGGCTTCCCACCTGCAGATACGCCCAATTGTGTCTTTCGGGATGCCTGACTAAGCCGGAGGTAACACAGGGATTCGAACTGGCGATCCCCGTGGTGGTAAGCAACGGAATAGACCACCACACTACCCGGACGCCTACAACAATACTTTTAATGAGACAGCTGTAACAGTAGGTTTAACAGTGTAATACTTTGACATTTTTCTGACAAAGAAATCACAAATCACTCAGAAATACAATTATTTTTACCAATTCACGACACAGTAAAGAAGGAAAAATAAATGAACGAACTGTAATAAATAGAACAAGGTAGCACAAGTAATAACAGCAGCACAGCTGAGGTCTTCGGCATTTTGTTTTCCTTTTGACGGCCAAGGTGAACTGAAGCATGATGTCACTGCTGTGAGTGAGAGGGATGTGACGTGCCCAAGCTGAGACGGTATATATTTCCACATTAACAGTGCAATTAAAAAGCGTAAATATAGTACAAGAATGTGTCGACAAAATGTATTTTTGCAGTTCACCTCTATTGATGGCCTACATTTAGCGAAAAAAACAAAAAACAAACAAACAATATCCTAATCCCAAAATTAAACACCAAATACCTACCCAATGAACAAATATCTGGATAGCTGAATATTCAGGTCCAGCCCTACATACTACTGGGCCTTTAAGCTTAATAATTTTTGGGCACAGTTATGACTATATGGATCTAGGACCTCTCATAGCTGCAGTGATTCAAAAACTTTGGGAAAAATATGTTATTACCTCAGTTGAGTGCTAACTCCTCAGCTAGTTTTTCATCGAAGTCCAAGCACCGGAGAAGGGGAGTTATGCAGGCAGTGCCTCCCTATTGTCCCTTATCCCGGTAGGCAAAAAAAAGGGTGTTTTGTCGCCAAGCCCGAGCACCAGAGAAGGGGAGATACACCTGGTGGGGATCTGAACTATACCGAGTGCACTCTTCTAGTTTGTAAAAGGAGTGCGATTTTCCAAAGTAACCGTTAAGTGGGTAAATAGGCACTCCATTTTGGTAGATGTTTACAGATGTTTACAAATGTCTCTACTAGAACTAGATTGTGTGTGTGTGTGTGTGTGTGTGTGTGTGTGTGTGTGTGTGTGTGTGTGTGTGTGTGTGTGTGTGTGTGTGTGTGTGGACCTACTTGTAGCTCTCCAGCTGTCTGGCAGAGGACACCGTGAGGAAGGTGTCAGTTCTGGGACAGTAGACCAGGGGGCCAGGCAGTAAGAAGCCAGGGAGGAACCTGCCGAAGGAGTAACTCTCCTGCTCAAAGAACATCAACATCCCATCCATGGACTGAATGCATAGGGAGTGGTGGCCTGGAGAGAGGGGAGGAATATATCTATTATCATTATTCTAACCAGTTTCACCATGTGTCTCTTTTTCATTCAGTCAGGAGTAAGTAAATTTCACTCTTCTATGCTCAAACAAAATCACTATCACAGTACTCAAAAGCAAAAAGGTGCTACAGACTCCCTATTCATAAGCTACATATGATAACACAAATGGCTGACGCTTTACAGATGGAAACATTCATCAGAACCTTATCAGTCTGTTATAATTTCAGTTTGAAACTATGACAGTGCTCACTGTCATACTTTCAAATGGAACATCTACATTTATACAAAAAGCCAGATCTGACTTCCAACAGGCCAAGCAAGTGCTGCTCAATCTGCAATAAAATACAGAGGGAACCACTTATAGTGATCACATTCATCTAGGCCAATATGATCAGTACAAGCAAAAGACTATCTAAATGATATGAACATTTATCAGATGAATATAACGTAATGAAATGGACAACTTCTCTATTTTACTTGAATTGATTGACTGAAAGACAGCAGCCTCCTGTTGGCTATTATATTCTAACACAATGTCAGCTGCTTCAAAGAAACTTGAAAATAGACTATAGAGCACAAATTGAACAACTATAGCCCAGGGCCTAAAAACGAAAGTTATGGAAGCTAAGAAATGTTATGCTCCCCAGCCTGCCACATTTTCCCCCTAACAAACAGGCCACATGTGGCATTTCATGACATTGTCAATCCACTTGATCAGACACTACAGCCATAAGCGCTTTCCCTGGGCACACGTTTTCTGTGTCCATTGTTAGCCGTGAGTGTTTTTTGTTGTTTTAGCTAAGTACACAAGGTGGACTGAGGGACATTCAATTTGGCTGCAGCATCTCATTGGCTTGACTTTGTCAGTTTGTCATAAGATTCAAGGAGACTGTATTTATCTGTAAGAGAAGATGACTCTCTCAAGTCTCAGGCATTTCACTGGTGTGCACCACTCATGAGGTAAGCTGAAGGCAGGTTAGCACCATACAGTATCATGGGAATGAGCAAAAGAAAATAACTTAAGATTTAAAAATGTTAACTGTAGGAATGATTCTGAGGAGTGGAGAAGAAGCACGATGGCGGAACAGTGGTGAAGTGGTTAGCGCTGTTGCCTCACAACAAGAAGGTCCTGGGTTCGAACCCCAGGGTTGTCCAACCTTGGGGGGGGTCATCCCAGGTCATCCTCTGTGTGGAGTTTACATGTTCTCCCTGTGTCTGCGTGGGCTTCCTCCGGGTGCTCCGGTTTCCTCCCACAGTCCAAAGACATGTAGGTCAAGTGAATCGGCCATACTAAATTGTCCCTAGGTATGAATGTGTCAGCCTTGTGATGGACTGGCGGCCTGTCCAGGGTGTCTCCCCGCCTGCTGCCCAATGACTGCTGGGATGGGCTCTAGGATCCCGCGACCCTAAGCAGGATAAGTGGCTTGGATAATAGATGGAATGGATGGATGGAGAAGAAGCATACTGGTACAAGAATAAGGGTGATGTGCAAAACTGTAGTAACTACAAAGGTATAAAGTTGACCAGCCACAGCATTAAGATATGGGAAAAAGTAGTGGAGGGTAGGTTAAGTGGAGAGGTGATGATTAGTGAGCAGCAGTATGGTTTCATGTCAAAAAAGAGCACTACAGATGCGATGTTTGCTTTTAGAATGTTGATGGAAAAGTACAGAGAAGGTCAGAGGGAGTTACATTCTGTCTTTGTGGATTTAGAGAACGCATATAACTGCGCCAAGAGAGGAGGTGTGGAAGTCGGGAGTGGCAGAGAAGTATGTAGGAGTGGTGCAGGATATGTATGAGGGAAGTGTGACAATGGTGAGGTGTGCAGTTGGAAAGACAGATGGGTTCAAGGTGGAGGTGGGATTACATCAAGGATCGGCTCTGAGCCCTTTCTTGTTTGCAATGGTGATACACAGGTTGATGGATGAGATCAGGCAGGAATCTCCGTGGACTATGATGTTTGCGGATGACATTGTGATCTGTAGAGAGCAGGGAGCAGGTTGAGGAGAGCTGGAGGTATGTACTGGAGAGAGGAGGAATGAGTCAGTAGGAGCAAGATGGAATACATATGTGTGAATGAAAGTGAGGACAGTGGAATGGTGAGGATACAAGGAGTAGAGGTGACAAAGGTGGATGAGTTTAAATACTTTGGGTCAACTGTCCAAAGTAACGGGGAGTGCAGAAGAGAGGTGAAGAAGTGAGTGCAGGTAGGGTGGAGAAGAGAGGCAGGAAGGATTTGTGACAGAAGGGTACCAGCAAGAGTTAAGGGGAAGGTTTACAAGATGGTTGTGAGACCAGCTATGTTATATGGTTTGGAGACAGCGGCACTGACGAAAAGACAGGAGCAGGAGCTGGAGGTGGCAGACTTGAAGATGTTAAGATTTTCATTGGGAGTGATGAAGAAGGACAGGATTAGGAATGATTAGATATTAGAGGGACAGCTCAGGTTAGATGGTTTGGAGACAAAGCAAGACAGGCAAGATTGAGATGGTTTGAACATGTGTGGAGGAGAGATGCTGGGTATATTGGGAGAAGATGCTCAATATGGAGCTGCCAGGGAAGAGGAAAAGAGGAAGACCAAAGAGGAGGTTTATGGATGTGGTGAGGGAGGACATGCAGGTGGCTGGCATGACAGAGGAAGATGCAGAGGACAGGAAGAAATGGAAACGGATGATCCGTTGTGGTGACCCCGAGCGGGAGCAGCTGAGAGAGGGAGAAGTATAGGAATTATTCTGTCTGGCTACTTTTGATCAGTTGGGACACTGGTAGAATATAATAGAATATAATACAGATGAGGATTTTATAAAAAGGTCAGTTCGGTTAAGAAACAGTTTAGTTTAATAAGTCTTTGACAGATTAACAGTTGCTGTCCATGAGCATTGTCAGTGGTGACTAAGAAGCATTATGTCTGAACAATGATTCCAAATGGTAAATATTCTCTTCTTACATGATGTCCCCTATTGTCAATATTTAAATGCAAGCAAAAAGAGTTGAAAAACAGTTTATGGCTTGTGTTTAATTTCAGTGGTGGTGTCACTACATGGAGAACAGCGCTGCACTCCGCCTGACTGAATCTGATATCTCCATTAGCACGTTCAAACACACACACACACACACACACACACACACACACACACACACACACACACACACACACACACACACACACACAGGAGGCAATAAACCAGGCGCTGTGACCAGGGAACTATAATTAGGCCTCAACGTGCTATTAAAACTCGCACCGCCATCAAGCAGAGGTCAGGGAGACAGCCACCTATAGCGCACATTACACACTCACATACGCACACACAGACATATGGACATATGTGTTTACACAGAATAGGTGTGTAGGAGTCTGTACGGTTTCTGCCCATCCTCTTGTTGATAGGTGAGTGAGTGAGTGAGTGTGTGTGTGTGTGTGTGTGTGTGTGTGCACACATCCATGTGCTCAAGATGTGCTTTGTTCAGGATGGTCATTAACACACTGAAGGACAAGCTCTCTCCTATCAGTCACACACTAGTATGTGTACACGCACATGTTTTTGTTTGTCTGTAGAGGTACTCACACACACAACCATACCAAAACCAGCCTAAGGTAAATGTTGCCAAACAAGAAGATGCACACATGCATATACTGTGTATGTGCGTGTGAGACCGGCACATAACTTGGAGGGGAGGTGTAGTCCATGCTGAAGGATGCTCCATTCTCTCTGCAGCTGCACCAGGTGGTTTCAAAATCAGAACTTCTTGAAAATATTGTTAATATCAAAAATGGTTACTGGTTAGTTCTTCTGTCGAGATTATTTCAAATCTCATCAAATAACTCAGATTTACTGATGATTCTGAACTGAACCATCAGTAAATCTCAGCAAACCTTTCTTTCCACAGTCACTGTGTAAAGACTACAGTCCAGTTTGAGTCAGTGAATCCCTCCACCCTCCTATTCTCCTTCTCTCACCCCTTCCTCTCTGTTTTCCTCTTTTATCCTTTCCTCCTCCTCGCCTTTCCTCTGTTCTGTAGCTGTCCAGGGCTTAACACCGAAGCCATAACACGGACTTTAACCAACGTTCCAAAGGTTCAAATTCCCAGCTTGAATTCAAGTGACTGGGCACTACTTGTTCATTCTCATTACTCTGCTGGTGACCGGTGTGGTGCAGATTGACAGAAGAGTGGGTGTAGAGAGAAGAGACTGTAATTTGAAGTCAGGAATCAAACAAGAGAGCTATCAACTACCACAGTACCCCCCACCCCACACACACACAAAACCACCAACTGAATCTGCGTCTATCCCAGTGTGCATTTAACACTTCCATTGTTTCACTGAATCCTGCATCCACGGTTGAGTACTGAAAACCGGTTCTGACCCAGGCAACACCTCTAAATTTCCAAGAACAGGGTATTTGTTACAAAATGTGAGTTTTAAAACTGATTATTGAATTCTATAAGGGTAGCTTAAGTCATGTTCCCAGAATAAGTGAAATGCACTGAACAGTAAAAAAAACCTATTTCAACCTGCCAGGCCCCTGCTGCCTTAACATCGCCAGTCACTCGTCTACAACACCTGTAGACTATTAATGGTACAAACATTCTTAAAGTATGCCTAGTCATCGCGGTCGCTGCTCCACCCCCTGACGATCCGGGGAGGGCTGTAGACTACCACATGCCACCTCCGATACATGTGGAGTCGCCAGCCGCTTCATTTCACCTGACAGTGAGGAGTTTCATCAGGGGGACGTAGCACGTGGGAGGATCATGGGCTATGTGATACACTACATGAGAATTCCCCCCAGTTCCTCCTTCCCCCCTGAACAGGCGCCCTGACTGACCAGAGGAGGCACTAGTGCAGTGACCAGGATACATACCCACATCTAGCTTCCCACCCGCAGACACAGCCACTTGTGTCTGTAGGAACGACCGACCAAGCTGAAGGTAACACGGGGATTCGAACCGGTGATCCCCGTGTTGGTCAGCAATGGAATAGACTGCTACGCTACCTGGACGCCCAGACAATAGCTTTTGAAACATCTTGCTTTCTTCCTCAAAAATAATAAGAAAACAGAATCTGGATTTGAAGAGGATTCAGAATTAATGAAATCCAAACTATACCCGACCCTAACCCACAGTGAGTTGAAGTTAGTGAAACAGTAGATAAAACTTGATTCCTACTTAAGCATTGCTGAAAACAACCAGGCGTGAGGATTTCAAAGGTCAAAGCCACCGTAGCCTGACTGTAGATGGGGTCAGTACTCATGTATCCCCAGGAGATTATTGGATGACAAGTACAACGTGGAAAATGAGTGATGCTTTAAAGTTAAAGAGCCAGGTTGTTTCATATTTCAGACAGTAGCATGTGACAGCAAAAAGAAGACGATAAGGACAAAGAGGGAGGTACATTTCCATCTAGTCAAGGCAATCGATGGAAGAAATACGAGCTATTGGTACCCAACGCCATAATTACATTACCCCCCCCCCTTTTTTTTCCCCCTGCAGATGAAAGTTAGCAGCAACTAAGTACTTGATGGTTGCCACTTCATAGTTGTTGGCTAATAGTTGCAGCTACAGAAAGTATTCTCAAGGCTCAGCGTTTTCGGTTTTTATTTTTCAAAGCCATCCAGCATGCCGAATTTCGCCACAAAAGAACAATGTTACATAACCTCACACGAACAACTTTTGGATCCGTGGAAACATAAAATCCGGGTGAAAATCAGTTTAAACCGATCTGCTCCTTTTAAAAAAAAATCTGGGTATTTTTCGGAGAGAATCGGTAAAAACCGAAAACGCTGAGCCTTGAGTATTCTTTAGGGAAGCAAGCAAAATACATGTTAAGTACTTTTTTACATCGCTTGTTCCAAATTTTTTCTTTCATTTAAAAATCAAAACAAATAAAGGTACATTAGTTTCATTTAAACTTTGAGTTCAATAGATGGAGCTTTACCGGCAATGTTAACTCCAAGTTCACCGGCTCTCTTCAAGCAGTTGGTTACCTGCAAAAACAGCAATTTAAGCTTTACGTACTTACCAGCCACACTTGCTATTTTACCACCAACTGCATTTTTTTTAATATATATATAACTGGACCTCAAGTTGATGGCTGGTAGAGAAGACTAATCAGACCAACCTCACACAAAAAACTTGGGTCACCCAGGTGGTGCTGTGGACTAATATGCTAACATCCTAACATTGAGATTCAAAGTTTGAATCCCAGTTTTGCTCCTGGTTGAACCAGGCATCCCAGGGAGCAATGCTCCTGGGTGGAAAGCGAGAAGGGGCAAAATGCCCTGCAATTACAATTAGTGACTTCTACAGATGGCGAGGCGCCTGTATAGCTGCGGGTGGATCGGGGGATATAGCGTGAGCCTCAGCAAACATTATGTTTCCCCAGAGAAACTTGCATCTGGCAGGTGTAATGAAGTGTTCAGTTGGCTCTACGTGTATATGTATACACATGGAAGTCTACACCCTCGCCAACCGACGTAGGGGTCATGCAATGGCGGGACCTTATAAGAACAAGGAATTGGACATGCCAAATAAAGATGAAAAAGGGGACAAAATCCAAAATAAACTGAGCACGTTTTGTCTGGTGGCAAGAGCTAATTTCTCTCCATTAAGAGAAAGGGTCAAACACTCAGGGCCCAGACGCTGGTCAGTTAAATGAAAATATTTCTGTTTCCCGGGAACACTGCATTTCATCAATAATGAGAGAGAAAAGTGCAAAGCATTGAAAACAAGTGCCAGTGCAGTGTTGTGTTACAGCGTGTGCACTGGGGTGCCCAGATATTTGTGTGTGCGCACACATGTGTAGGCCCACACCCCCACAGCCGTGAATAGCATATCAAAAGGTATGCTATTAAAAAGGAGGGAGGGCCAGTCCCGCTAAGCAAAGGCAGCCGGTCAGACAGCAGAGGAAACTTGCCTCTATTAGTCTCATTAAAGAGACATGTTGTATAGAACCGCAAAACAAAGGACAGAGGCTGGCAACACGCTACGCACACAGCTCACTGCACTGGGTGGAGCACTGGGTCTGAGTTTGTGTGTGTGTGTGTGTGTGTGTGTGTGTGTGTGTCTCTGTGGTAATGCTTGACAAGGTCAGTAGATATGTTTTAGGTGTGTGTGTGTGTGTGTGTGTGTTTTTGTGGCAAAGCCTGACGAGACCAATCCATGCTTTGGGAAAGAAAGTGTGTGACTGTGCATGTCTGCGGCAAAGCTGGACAAGGCCAGTCCATATTTTGAGAGTGTGTGTGTCTGTGTGTGTGTGGCCCGAGTATGACCCAAACCCAGAGGCGGTCTTGCTATTACGCTGTATTAGTATAGAACTGCTATTAGTGCACCTACTGCACTGCTAATTGGCTACTATTATAGACCCAAGAACACACACACACATGCGCGCGCACAGACACACACATACATACACACACAAGTCATAAAACACTCACATATAAACCCACAGACACACAGTTCATATCTACACAGACACAAAGATACACAGATCTCTGAATGTTGTTCTAGACTGAATAAACCTACGAAACAACACATTTCCTACATGACCTGTGTATCCACTCAAAGTGTGTGTGTGTGTGTGTGTGTGTGTGTGTGTGTGTGTGTGTGTGTGTGTGTGTGTGTGTGTGTGTGTGTGTACAGGCAAGCTGTACGTCAGGTCTCTGTGCAATTTTGTGTAAATCAGTGTATGGGCATTAGTGTCCTTTCGCAACAGTATTTGTGCAACCCAATTTAAGCTGTTAACAGGAAGAGGATGACATTTGTATGAGTGGTCACTTCTTCAAGGGTCTATTTTAGTGTTAGGACTTTAGTTTGGGGTTAAGGTCAGAATTAGATTAGGTCCAGGGGCACCCAGGTGGCTCACCTGGTAGGGCGCGTACCACATAAGGCTGAGTCCTTACCGTAGTGGCCTGGGTTCAAATCCGGCCCGGGCCCTTTGCTGCATGTCATCCCCTCTCTCACCCCTCCCTTTCCTGTCTCTCTCGACTATCACTATCAAACACAAGCAGAAAATGCCCAAAAAATAATCTTAAAAAAGAAAAGAATACGGATTAGGCCTAAAGGCTAAAATAAGGCATGTAGCTCTGATGATTAGGGCTAAGGAATGAAGGCTGACGAAAGATCCTCACAGTACTAAAAAATGTGTGCGCGCATATGTGTGTGTGTGTGTGTGTGTGTGTGTGTGTGTGTGTATGCGTGTAGATGACGCCAATAGACCGGACTGTCCCAGAATTGGCTCGGGATCATTTTGCATTTCCTCCATTTAATCTAAACTTTGTCAAACAGTGAAGAAATGTTCCATCAACAAATGAATTCCTCGTTTCAAACTGTGCTTACCAGATTAGCATACAAGGGAAAACTGACAGTACGTTCTCTTATGACCATCCTCGGGCAGAAACCAGGCTCTATAGGTAGAAGGAACATTGAGGAAAATTCTTGTAGATTTAACACCATGTATGTTTAATATCACACAACGAGGAGGATTTGAACAGAGCCATGAAGACTCTTTCAGTATTTCAGTGACTTTTTGGATACTTTCAATTCAGGTGTTAAAATAATTAAATATTGCATGTTTTAGGTATAATAGGGTTGTTTGGGGCAGCAGACAAGTCATTGCTTACCCGTACAACCTACACTATAATTGCCCCTGACCTCTGACTTCTTTGTGGAGGGTTGGGGCAGTAAAATAATTTCCCATTTGAGATGGTGAAGCAAACGGCAATATAATTTCCCAGGCTGCAGTGCCACTTAGTGGTGGACACAGGGAAGAGCAGGATTAGGTAGCAGGAGAGCCTGCATGCAAGAGCAATAGTATGGCGTGTGTGTTCTATCAATGGGACAACTGAATCCAGTGTTTGGGCCAGAAGAGGAGCCAAGGGGAGAGGAGGTGGTATCTGGGATAAAGAGTAGAGATGAGAGAAGGTGATGACTGGAGAAACAGAGCACTAACGTATGAGAGACAGAGGAAGATAAAAGGACGCAGATTTGAGAGAGGGTGAAAGTTAAAAAGGAGAGACAAAAAGCAAAGAGAAAAGGTGAAGAAGAGGAAACACTGGATGAAAAGGATAGGAGGAGGACAGCTGCTATTACTGAATGACAGAACAGGGATGAAAGGAAGGATGAAGGAGCCTGAGCCAGAATTAAAGAGAAATGTTGCGAATTGACTGTGTACCAGTGTGTGTGTGTGTGAATGAGTGAAATGTTGAAGTGCCTTAAACCTGCATTATTTCTAATGGTCAGTACGGGGTGACTCCAATTATTGCAAAAAACCTGGCTCCACAGAACCCCCAAGTTAAAATTCCCTACATTAAAGCTGAAATAAACATATTTACAGCCTGGTTTAAAAAACGCTTTTGGTCTCTACAGCTAATTCCCCCCACCACGATGACTGAACAGAAGTTGAATTTTCATATAAGTCATCAGTTTAATTTATATTAAGGCTTAAATAATGCACAGAGGCGTGTACGGCTACAGCTCTTCTTTCTGATACTTTCGGTGACTTTTCATCCAGTGTCGGGCTGGAAATAATACGACTTGCTCTGCATTAGACTGTAGACTGCCTGAGAAGTTCTTTGCCTTGTTGTCTTTTGGTAAGTGGCGTTCTAGTATCATTTTATCTTGCATGCTAATACAAACAGGTGTGCACCTGGCTGTTAGCATAGATAGTTAGCCTGCTAACCACCCAAGCAGCGAGCAGAGAAGTTACGCTGCGCTAACAATGCTAATAACGTCAAGTCAAGTCAATTTTATTTGTATAGCCACAGTTCAGCCTGTGGTTTAGCCGGTCGACGCCAGAATCAAAACATAATAGATCAATCTGGGCACTGAGTTGAAAACACTGTATCACACATTGACACAAAGATAATTTAGTTCATTAAATTCATGTAACTGGCTGCTCGTGATCGATTAATGTTATGGGACAAAACCTGAATTAAATATAATAAGGGAATAATAATGGATTACATTTACAGAGTGTTGTATGTTGACACCCAAAGTGCTTCACAGTGAAGGGTGGAAACTCACCACAATCACCACCAATGTGTAGCACCCACCTGGGTGATGCACAGCAGCCATTCCGCGCCAGAATGCTCACCACAAATCAGTTTGAGGTGGAAAGGGAGGAATCATTGAGTGAATTACATGGGGGGATGATTAGGTGGCCAGATGGAGAGAGCCAGGTTGGGATTTTGCCAGGACAAACACCCCCCCCTTTTTTTCGATAAGTGCCAGAGGATCTTTAATGACCACAGTGAGTCAGGACCTCAGTTTTAATGTCTCATCCGAAGGATGGCATCTTCTACAGCATTATGTCCCCGTCACTGCACTGGGACGTTGAGATTTTTGTTGCTGATTAGGACCAGAGGGAAGACCGCCCCCAACTGGCCCATCAACACCACTTCCAGCAGCAACTCATTTTCCCAGGAGGTCTCCCATCCAAGTACTAACCAAGCCCTCACCTGCTTAGCTTCTGTCATTCAGCAGAACCAGAGTACATGTTTGTATGGCAGCTGGCGATGTGCAAATTGGCCTACTGCCACAGGCTGTACTGGGACTTGTTTTTATATTCATACCTGTATAGTTTCATGTGAGCTCTTAAAATATAATAATTTAAAAAAATAACAGAGCAGTCTTCTTACAGAGAGTGATATGACGTTAAGTTTTAAGCATTTGACCGTTAACTTACATGAAAAATTGGAAAAATTCAAGTAACCGTATAAAACAAAGGCAGTAAGATGGACAACTGTTTTGTTCACAACAAATTTTCTGTAAATATATCTCGATAATAATCTGTTTGACATTAGGTCGTTTGTTTTCTTATTTGCATTAAAGAAGTACACTATATGTACAAAAGTATTGGGACACTTGGCCATTACACCTACAGGAGCTTTTACAACATCCCATTCTAAATCCATAATGATTAATATGGAGTTGGTTCCCCCTTTGCAGCTACTATAACAGCTTCCACTCTTCTGGGAAGGCTTTCCACAAGATTTTGGAGTGTGTCTCTGGGAATTTCTGCCCATTCATCCAGAAGAGCATTTGTGAGGTCAGGCACTGATGTTGGACGAGAAGACCTGGCTCGCAATCTCTATTCTAGTTCATCCCAAAGGTGTTCAATGGGTTTGAGGTCAGGGCTCTGTGCGGGCCAGTCAAGTTCTTCCACACCAAACTCACCCAACCATGTCTTAATGGACCTTGCTTTGTGCACTGGGGCACAGCCATACTGGAACAGAAAAGGGCCCTCCCCAAACTGTTCCCACAAAGTTGGAAGCATAGAATTGTCCAAAATGTTTTGGTATGCTGAAGCATTAAGATTTCCCTTCACTGGAACTAAGGGGCCTACCCCAACCCCTGAAAAACAACCCCATACCATTATCTCTCCTCCACCAAACTTTACAGCTGGCACAATGCAGTCAGGCAGGTAACGTTCTCCTGGCATCCACCAAAACCCAGACTCGTCCATCAGACCGCCAGGCAGAGAAGCGTGATTCGTCACTCCACAGAACACTTTTCCACTGCTCCAGAGTCCAGTGGTAGTATGCTTTACACCACTCCGTCTGACACTTGGCATTGTGCTTGGTGATGTAAAGGCTTGCATGCAGCTGCTCAGCCATGGAAACCCATTCCATGAAGCTCCTGGCGCACAATTTTTATGCTGATGTTAATGCCAGAGGAAGTTTGGAACTCTGCAGTTATTGAGTCAACAGAGCGTTGGTGACTTTATCTACGATATTTATTTAAATATAAATAAAATCTTAAAAAAAAAAAAACTAGTCAACGTGCCCACAAATGACCAGCGAGGCTTCACCGTGAGGGGACACTATCTGCAGTGGAAAACGAAATTCCAAAAAGTAAAGCAAGTAGAGTCGAATAGAGTCGAGTTGAGCCAGTATCATGCAGTGGAAAAGGGGTATAAGAGTATGTCTGTCACCATCTTACAATGCTGTGATTGCAAACATTCCCAAATCCTCTGAGTAGTACACATGGCCATTGAAACTCTAGTGCTCACAACAATTGGCATATGAAACCTACTGTTTTCGGTCGTTATGCCACTGTATTGTTTTTAAGTGTGGGAATCCTGCAGTCAGTTGAGACTCAAGAGGTCACTTAGATGAGTGATGAAACATTTCTCTCAATAAACATTGTGTGAGGGGCATCTGGGTGGCCTATTCCGTTCGAATCCCCATGTTACTTCCGACTTGGTCGGGTGTCCCTACAGACACATTTGCCCGTGTCTGTGGGTGGGAAGCTAGATGTGGGTATGTGTCCTGGTCGCTGCACTAGCCTTTACAGGGGAGAGATTTTTCCAAGGACCCCCTCATAATCGCAACACCGATTAAGCATATGCTTTCTAATATTTGTACTCTGCCATTGGATGCTATTTGTATACATATATTGTGTGTGTGTGTATATATATATATATATATATATATATATATATATATATATATATATATATATATATTATATACACACACACGCACACACATATGGATGCCATTGGAACTATTTGTATTCTAAAACTTTTCAACCAAAATACTTCAGACCTATTTCATAGGTGATAAACAGAAACGAATTTCAATTTGAATCACGTTAATACCACTTACTCCCACTGGGTGGGAGCAATGGATACAATGCTTGTTTTATTGGCGGAAATGGTCCCCATCTGTCGATATATAAACTTTAATGATACAGCACAATTTTATATATTTAAAACAAATTATTTTGCAGACCCCACTTTGAGAACCACTAATCTAAGCAACAAATTAATTTAATGGAATACACAATTGTAATTATGGTCAGATCTTCTTGTGCCTTGCCTTAATGATGGGGCAGTGATATTGATATTAAGTTACACATTTTCAGTCGGCAATTTCTTTGCCAGCTTTCCATCCTGCCTTTGACAGCAGCAGCTGTGTTGCTTTTAGCCTGGATTATTTTTAAATTATTCATATTAGTTTAATAATATAGTTTGCTCATCTTAAAATATGCAGCTCCGATTGACTTAACGAGTTGATATTCACCGCCGTGACACTGCTTGTGCATGGTTGCAATTGTTAGGTTTAGTGAAGCCAGCTAACAAAAAGACATCCTGGGTATGTTGCAAGTACATATACTCGTTTCATAGTATAGGCCTCAGGTGGCACATGTAAAGACCGCTGGAATCCCAACAAATCTTCTCCTCTCCCTTCTGTGATGTGCACCTCAGTACATAACAGGTTGAAGGTATCACTAGATGTTTGACCACAAGGTTTAAAAATTGTGATAATGACACCAAATTATATCATTATCAATCATATAAGTAAAAATTATACACTTGAAATACTCAATAAAGTATGTGTATTTTTGAAGTCATGCAAGCAAAACAACATGTATTAGAAATTATATTTAAATATTCACTCTGAAGTACTTGAATATAGGGTTTGATTGGAATTTGTTTACTATTTTCTGTGCAATGGTAAAATAAAAATTATCACATAAATCTTGTCATCCATCAGTTCTTTTTTTTTTGGATCCCCCCCTTTTTTTCTCCCCAATTGTACCTGACCAATTACCCCACTCTTTCGAGCCATCCCGGTTGCTGCTCCACCCCCTCTGCTGATCCGGGGAGGGCTGCAGACTACCACATGCCTCCTCCAATATATGTGGCGTCACCAGCCGCTTCTTTTCACCAGACAGTGAGGAGTTTCACCAGGGGGACGTAGCACATGGGAGGATCACGCTATTCCCCTCATTTCCCCCTCCCCCCGAACACGCATCCCAACCGACCAGAGGAGGCACTAGTGCAGCGACCAGGACACATACCCACATCCGGCTTCCCTCCCACAGACACGGCCAATTGCGTCTGTAGAGATGCCCGACCAAGCCGGAGGTAACACGGGCATTCGAACGGAGGATCCCTGTGCTGGTAGGCAACGGAATAGTCCACTACGCTATCCGGACGCCCCATCCATCTGTTCTAACATACCGAGAATGCTCATATGTAGAAGTGGACCAATTTGGCACAGATCTAAAGTGAAATACAAATGTTATCTATGTACTGGTCTTGTTTGGGTTAGTCACTTAGATGAGTGACGAAACGTTTTTCCCCTCTAAACTTTGTATCCAGATGAACTGATTCAACTTTCTGGGGTAAGAAAAATATTAAACAAAATGCATTTATTTTAAGTCCCATGAGTTACCAATCTTAAAACACGAGTATGCTTCCTGGGTAAATGCTCATAATTCAAACCTCTTCACAGCATGTTAACTGTGCTTCAACATTTTGATTCAGGGAATGCTTCAAAATTAAACCTGCAATGATCTGCTTTTTTCCTTCCCACCACCGATATGTTCATATATATTTTTGTGCACACGTACGTTGCGGTATGCGTACACATTCATGTCTGTCTGCCTATGCACATTTATACGTGTGTGTGTGTGTGTATGTGTGCGCACGCACATGTGCACAAATGTGTGTGTGTGGGTGGGTTGGTGTGCCTGCGCTGCTGGAAACTGCCACAATTGAACAAACGCAAAAATCTATAATAGTCCCAAAATAGACAGAAATCATTGAGTGTTAACAAGAGAGAAAAGATGGAGGGAGAGACAGAAAACAGACACAGAGATAGGAAGCCCAGCAGGCAGGCAGACAGAGAGATAAGCAAGCAGACAGGCAGCCCAACAGACAGGCAGACAGAGACTGTTAAAAATGCTGGTCCATTTGTTCACAGACTTTTGGAAAAACTAAGCAGGGGAAAGCCCTCGACTAGTCAGCCTCCAAGAGAAACACACACACATGCACAGACAGACACAGGAATAGACACCCACAAACACACACACACAAAAAGACACACAGGGAAACCCCTCAGTGGCAAACACAGCCACTCAAAATAAAGGCACTATTGTTGAGGTGTGCATGTGTACATGTGTGTGTGTAAATTTAAGCAAAACTAGAGGAACGTGCCAAGGACTTTGGCCTGGCATGATAGCCCTTTCATTCACTCTATAATTAGTGTGTGTGTGGAGAACAGTGTGAGCTCAGTAAGCCAAGACCTTCACAGTGTACAGTTCACCACGTGTGCTACATAAACCTGTGTTTGTGTGCGAGTGTGCGTCCATGTGCTCTTGTCCTGCTTTTACCACATGGATGACCCTTGTAACCATATGCACTCTCTCTCTCTCTCTTTCACTCCCTTCCTCTCATACTTATGCACACACATGTATTCACATCAACACTCATGACCCTTCAATCCACGCTACAGTAAAAATTCAGCTGGCGTTGTTAAGGAGTGACCTCGTCCACGTGAGTCATTCTCTGTCCTTCGGGCCAATAAGTACTTTTGGCCCAATACGTGTGTTAGAGCTGACACGCAGACAATTTACCCAATGTTATTGTGACATGCACAGCTGATGTGCAGGAGCTGGACGAAACACACACAGCATTTTTGCTGCCCTGTTCTCTTTCTGCTCCAAGTCTATTTTCCTAGACTGCATCACTGAAGTCTAGGCTCTATAGTACCTGTTTCACCCCATAATGCAGTTTTCTGTAGCTTAGTTTGTTTCATCTTCTCGTTTCCATCTATGCACACATGGAAGAGATCTATGTGGTAATATTCATCACTAACAAAAGAATCTCTTGGACTCTAACCCTTGACCCAATCTAACTGAAAAACAAGCATTTCATTATGAGCAAGTATAAACTTGCTTTCATACATGACAAATGAACTTGAAGTGCAAATACATTGCAAATAACCCGCAATCTTGCATCTGTGTCGTTACAACCATGAGTCAGATTTTTCTTTTTTTTGAGATACTCTATTGATCCCCATGGGGAAATTACACTCTGTATTTAACCCACTCTAGATGTGTAGCTAGGAGCAGTGAGCAGCTGCCGTGCAGCACCCAGGGACCAACTCCAGTTTGTCTTGCCATACCTCGGTCAGGGCACAGACACGAGTATTAACCCTAACATGCATGTCTTTTCTTGAAGGTAGGGGCAACTGGAGAAAATCCACCGCAGATACGGGGAGAACGTGCAAACTCCACACAGAGAAGGTCCTGGGATAACCCCCCAGGGTTGAACAACTCCAGGGTTTGAACCCAGGACCTTCTTGCTGTGAGGCAACAGCACTAACCACTGTGCCACCGTGCTGCCAAATGTGACGTGACAGCAAACCAAACAGAACACACACGTGACACAGCCGGCAGATACCGGCCTTTATAGTTCCACAGACGTAACTGACAGAATGACTGAGCAGGAAGGAAGCAGGTCTTCAAGCTTGATGGTCAGAAATAACCACCTATAACAACCTGCGTCTTTGGGAAAATGTCTGAAAACTCACACCTTCAAAAATACTTCACAAGAGCACCTCAATACATCCTCCGTTCCAACCAGTTCTCTGTTAAATAATCTTTTTACAGTGAAAGGAATATTGTTTGTTCAACGTGACTCTAACCCTTGACTTCAATACTCTTGGTTGGCTGTAATGCTGGTGATCTAGGAACAAGACCATTATACCGTTGCATGCACTGGTAGTCACTGTGGATAAGGGCATCAGGTAATGATTCAAATAAACATTAACGCCTTGGTTACGGTAGTCAAACTGGATTCAAGACACGTAATGTTCAAAAGGTTCATATGTAACAACTGCAGCCACTGATACTGTCTGAATCTGTACAAGAAATATGTCTGTTAGTCTTGGATTGAGGATGAAATATTAAAATACAGAAAAAAAACAACATTAGTCTATTCAAAAGCACATTAAGCATATAATGATGAACCTATAAACTCTTGTGTTAATGTATTGTCTCCATGTCCTCATGTATGTCGTGCGGTATGTATAGAATGTGTACATGCATTTACTGTGAGGCTCTGCACAGAAGGTAAAAACAAATATCCTCGTGAGGACAATACAGTATATTTATCTATATATCTAATTCATAAAATATAATAGATCAAAAATTGTATTCTTGACTGATGAAGGTACAATACTGGCAGATAGGGAAAACTGAACGTTTCAACTTTTCAGGTTTCCTTATAAATAGTTGTGATATCAGATCATATATTCATGTAAAAGGCGCAGTGAAATAATGGGGTTTTCATAACTACACTGTGTGATAAACCCATGCCACTTCCAGGACCATGCTGGCACAGAGCCACATATGAGGATGATGTTTAACGGGTTCAACATTTGTTACAAAACACAACTGATCTGGTTTTGGATTGCATAAAAACAGTATGTTAAAAGAGCTACATGTCTGCAGAGTCTGTGATGGACTGGCGGCCTGTCCAGGGTGTCTCCCCACCTGCCGCCCAATGACTGCTAGGATAGGCTCCAGCATCGCCACGACCCTGAGAGCAGGATAAGCAGTTTGGATAATGGATGGATGGATAATGTTTGCATTATCTTGCCAGATTATCAAGTCGGACATTATTCTTCTACTGTCCAAATAGACTGGTTCTGGCTCACATCTAGTAAATTATCAACAGCCACAAGCCACAAGGTAAACACTGGTAAATCATTGACTGTGGCTGGTTAGTTTGGTCAAGTTAAGTTTCACTTACCAGCCAATTTTTACAGGTAACCAATGACAGTTTAGCAACCTCATTCTATTCTAAAAAGCAGCCTGATGAAATGGTAAACTTGGAAATTACTATCCACTTCAGCCAGAGGTCAGAAGAGAAAGCTCCTTTCACTGAATGTAATCTTACTGTGTGCATAGTATGTGCATTTGTATGTGTGTGTATGTGCAAGTTAAGTTTAAGCAAGATAGAGGAAAGTGCCACGGGATATGGTGTGTATGTGTGTTGAGTTAATGGTACCAGTGACCCCTCCGAAGGGACCAGTAGTCATGTTGCAGGCAGTTCTCTGCAGGTTGTGTTCATAAACCAACTTCAACTGGTACTGGGCACCGTGCTCCACATTCCCCACCATGCCTAAAACACACACACACACACACACACACACACACACACACACACACACACACGGCATTAGACTTCTAAAAAAGACTTAATGGTAGTTGTCAGTACCTCAGGATGGGAAAAGGCCATATGCTGGGAAATTCTTCTACTCTGCCAGCGACTTTGGGAGGCAACCAACCATTATCTGGAGGTTATGTTCTGTTCTGAAAGTCTAGCTGTTTCTCAGACGTAGCAGACATTGTGGTCAGTGGAAAAAACAATTTTTTGAACTGAGGGTGAAGTGTGGGAGTTTTGTGAAAGCAATTTAGAAGTGTGGTCCCTTGTTGTGAAGCAATTTAGAGGACGGGTAGGACAAGAGAACGTTGAGACACTTTTCAGCTTTCATATCTGTTCACATATCTGCAGTCTTCTCTAATACACTATAGGTTGTCTGTGCATGTTTTTGTCTTGATGTGCGTGCGTGTGTGCATTACCTGAGACAGAATAGACAGAGAGTTTCCTAGGATGGAGAACAGCCAAGTGGAGGAGCTCAGAACACCTGGACAAAGAATAAAACGTACTTTCTTCATCTTTAACTTCCTCATTAAGACAAATAATCAAATATAATTTAACACAATGACACCGTTGGAGTGAGAATTGTTCTCACCACTACTAGTCTTCAACTGCTACAGCTGTTAAAAATCATCATTGCTACTGTTACGGCCACAGGTGTGTCCATGTCCATATAGTTGTGTTTTGTGTTCCCTTCTGTATTTAACCCACTCTCATTCTACATTCAGGTATCTGGCAGGTGCTCCTCATCACCTAATCAACCAGTCAATCAATCAACCAATTGTCCATCAGCTGTGCAGTCTACTATTTAAACCCCCACATGTCCTCAGTTCTGGGGCCAACTAGTTTAGTTTGTGTGTGATTTTAGTGTTCTGTAGCTACCTTGTGTTGCTATCTTTGTCTCTGTAGCTACTTTGTGTTTGTAAAGTCTGGCCAGTTTTCAGTTAAGTTTTGCATTGTTTCAGCCTGGAGTATTTTGAGTTATGTTTAGCCTTTAGTTTGTTTAGTTCTTTTGGGCAAAGGGCTCAAGGTAAGATGCCCATGGGCATACACCCCATCAAGTAGCTTACCTCCTGTTATGCACACTAGGTTAGGAGCGGTTGCCACCCTCTGTATTTAGGTTTGGTGCTTTTGAGCACTGTAAAGAGGGGATTACTTTTATTAGTAGTTTGTTGTTTTGGCAACTGTTCCGTTCCCTTGTTCTGTCATGTTTAATTTAATAAAATTTATATTTTATTATATTTATATGTTTTCCTGTCTCACCGTGTTGCACCCTCACCTCACTTACCCAGTACACTAGTTGTCCCTCACCAGACCGAGGGATGCAATTATCATTATCAAAACTTTTTCCATGGCGCCACAGAAAATGGCAGAATATTGTCAGAGCTAGGAGTTTGATTCCCATTGCAGCCGATAAAAGCTTTGATATTTCCCTGCATCGTCTGTGTACAACTTCGGTCCATTCTCCCGTTTGCCTCCCTGTTTTCTCTCCCTTCTCTCCTCTCCTGAATAGTTTTGGCGGAGAGGTGATCTTTCAGTTTACCTAGCTACATTAAAAAAAAAAGTAATTCTAACCGGATGCAGTTTCTAACTTGACTTGACCCTGATCCAGCAGGGAGGCAGCTCCAGATCCAATTATCCTGTGCAATAACAAAGCAAGATTGGGCCTTGGAGTCAACAGCTATGCTAGTGCCTCAGTGGTTAGGGCTAACACTGTAGGCAGGGCTATGTTTGGTCTGTTGGGTGGCTGATAGATGGTGGCAAGTCATTGAGAAGGATTGAAACTCCCTGACAGGGTGGTTTGGGTTGGTTTGTGCCAGAGAGGAATAATCTTTATGCGGTGGTGAGTTGTGCAGAGATTGCTGTCTATGAATGAACAGCCAGAGCAATAGGTTATGAATGGGCGCTTCTGTCCAGCAGTTTAAAATAAGCTGTTATGAATGCTTATAATTCACAGAAGGTCATGACATGAAGTTGGAGACCAGTGACTCATTCTTAAGACATCACATAGGTGAAATAAACAGGAATTCTGCATGGCAGGGTGGCCTTGTGGTAAGAGAGCACATTCTGTACCCAAAAGGTCAAAGGTTTAGCTCCCACAACAGCGAACGGCCATTCACTGCCACATGTTCTGTTTAAGAGCCTTTGAGCAAGGCAGTTATCCCTATCTGATAGGTCATTGTGGATTGCTCTGGATAAAAGTGTAAGCTGAATGTGTAACATAAATACACAATTTGCTTCCACATACCAACAGTCAACATTTATGTAATCAAAAACACTTATGAAAAAAAAGACTTTACATAAAAGTTAAAATAATGAATAGGAAAATAAAGATTATATGCTCAGGTAAGGAGGAAATAATGGCATGTTGATAACTGTGTTAAAGAATATGTGGATTCCTTTTCTTTTCTTTCCATTGGCAATGTTAGATTGTCAAATGTGAAATGTTCAGCATTTCAGAGAAACACCACACCAGCCACTACTTTTGTCAGTCAACTGGTCACAGCAAAGGAAAAGTAGGGTTTCATGTACTCTGGGCAGCTGTGAGTATGATACAACAACAGTCAAAGTCAATACGGATTCACAATCAGTAGAAATGTCCTGTTTTTTGCCAAATTCAAGTAACTGATCATTGAGATCTGCGTAAAGGGACGCTCTGTCTGCTAAGTATTTGAGACTTGTAGCTAAATACTGCTAAACACTGTCTGCAATTTGCTGTCATGGAAACAAAATGTGCTACCCAACCTGTTTTTGACATCAGGCCAAAATAGGATCGATACATGGTCGATGGACATTGCTTTTTCTACTAAAACTAAACTAAAAAAAATAAAAAAATCAGACAGTGCAAACACAACCACAGTGTGAGCTCCCTGTTTCATGCTTTATGCAGCCTTTAAGCAGGGCTGTGTTAGATTAATGCCACTGTGACCAACAGTTCAGCTACTAGGAAAGGTCAAGGCCACATATAGAGACCTGAGGGGCAGATAGAGGGAATAAGGAGAGAGGGATTAGGAAACTCATGATTGATCCTGGTGTTTGAGGGATAACACTACAGCTCTGTACTGGAAGCTTGGACTATGTGGGAATATGGTCAGGTAGCTTAGCAATTGCAGTAAAGCTTCACTAAAAACACGTGAAAAAGGATTCAAAACTCTGAAATATTCCAAATGGTATAAATATGCACATGGTATACGTTGTCATTTGACACACATGTGAATAACAAAAACTTGGTTTCACACTTAGGAGATATGAAAAATGCCTGCAAGGTGGCTTTAGCAAATATGCACAGTAGGTATCTGTCTGAATTTTGTAACACAAAAAACTGTAGTGACAATCCACTGCCGAACAATAAAATTGTCTGTGATCGGCTCTGCCTTCCTAACTACTCTGTGGTGACTTGACTGGTCTATGGTTGTGTAATGTTTTTGCATTAGCATTTACAATTTACAAATTGCCAGTGAAATCTACACCGATGAGCCAAAACATTAAAAACACCTGCCCAATATTGTGTAGAGCCCCCTCATATGGCCAAAACAGCTCCAACCCATCAAGGCATGGACTCCACAAGACCTCGGAAGGTGTCCTCTGGTATCTGACACCAAGACGTTAGCAGCAGATCCTTTAAGTCCTGTAAGTTGCGAGGTGGGGCCTCCATGGGTCAGACTTGTTTTTCCAACACATCCCCCTTGATTGGATTGAGATCTGGGGAATTTGGAGGCCAAGACGAAATCTTGAAGTCTTTGTCATGTTCCTCAAACCTTTTCTGAATAATTTTTGCACTGTGGCAGGGCGCATTATCCTGCTGAAAGAGGCCACTGCCATCAGGGAATACTGTTGCCATGAAGGGGTGTACTTGGTCTCCAACAAAGTTTAGGTAGGTGGTACATGTCAAAGTAACATCCACATGAATGCCAGGACCCAAGGTTTCCCTGCAGAACATTGCCCAGAGCACCATACTGCCTTCGCCGACTTGCCTTCTTCCCATAGTGCATTCTGGTGCCATCTCTTCCCCAGGTAAATGATGCACACACACCCGTCCATCCACCTGATGTAAAACAAAATGTGACTCATCAGACCAGGCAACCTTCTTCCACTGCTCCAAGGTCCAGTTCTGATGCTCGTGTGTCCATTGTAGGCGCTTTTGGTGGTGGACAGGGGTCAGCATGGGCACTCTGACCAGTCTGCAGCTATGCAGCCCCATGCGCACAAGCTGTGATGCACTGTGTGTTCTGACACCTGTCTATCATAGCCAGCATTAAGTAATTTGAGCAACAGTAGTTCTTCTGTGGGATCGGACTGGAAGAGCTAACCTTCGGTCCCCATGCCTGAGCCTTGGACGCCCATGATCCTATCACTGGTTCACTGGTTGTCCTTCCTTGAACCACTTTTGGCAGAGGTACTGACCACTGCATAACAGGAACACCTCACAAGACCTGCAGTTTTGGAGATTTCGTCACTCAGTCATCTAGCCATCACAATTTGGCCCTTGTCAAAGTTGCTCAGATCCTTACACTTTTCCATTTTTCCTCCTTCCAACAGATCAACTTCAAGATCTGACTGTTGGCTTGCTGCCTTATATATCCCACCCCTTGACAGGTGCCAATGTAATGAGATAAAGAGTTTTAGTCACTTACCTGTCAGTGGTTTTAATGTTTTGGCTGATCATTGTATATCTAGACTATATCTAAAAGCTAGACATACCTTTTAGTTTCCATTGTTTACCGACTTACTGTATTGCCAAGTTAACATACAAAAGGGGCATTCATCCATTATCCAAACCGCTTATCCTTACTCAGGGTCGTGGGGAAGCTGGAGCCTATCCCAGCAGTCATTGGGCGGCAGGCGGGTAGACACCCTGGACAGGACGCCAGACCATCACAGGGCCCACACACACACACACACACACACACGCACACACCTAGGGACAATTTAGTATGGCCAATTCACCTGACCTACATGTTTTTGGACAGTGGGAGGGACAACACTGACTGAGGAAATGAAGACTTCATTTATTTAAAATGCAACACATCAATCAAAAGTAACTCATCAACTGAAGTTTATAATACAATGTCTCTGGAAAATCAAGTCTTTGTTTATTGCACAACCAAGGATATAAATGGTGCTCTAACCTTTGAAATGTACCATCATTTAGTTTAATCTTGTTCTTCTAGTCATTAAGTGTTGTGGGTTTTTCACAGAATGGATATCTCATTAAGATATTTTATCAGGATACCACCTTACATCATATTACGTACCATCAACAGTCTGATAACATGTAAAACCTTCATGAGGCTGGCCTCTACAGAATCATCATCACTGCTTAACTGCCCTGGAGCAGGGCACTTGCTGCCACAAAAAAAAAAAAAAACAGATCCATGGGGGCTCAACTGGTCCTGCAGTCTAACTGACTAGAAGGGTACAAGTGGCACGGTTTGGGTGAGAGTGTTTATGACCTTTGTGTGTATGTTTCACTTAGGAGAGCCATGAAAAATAACAAAATGAATTGTGCACAGTGTGTTACCATGTAAAATAAATTTAGCAAAGGCGGTTCTTCTCAAAAAGTAACCACTTAAATGACCATGTGTTCCCTGAAGGCATGTACATGCCCCTGCCTTGTGTGGCCTTACTTACGAGACAAACTTGCCCACTTCCACCTGTATGATGGAGTCTGGGAGCTGGATTTCCAGGAGCTGGGCATCCGCCAGGCTCTGGCCTCCCTCCCCGAGTTTATCGGCATGAGGGCAGAAGATGCGAAGCATACCCATGTAGCTGCCAACCACAACCTTATCTGCAGGATGCACAAGGGGAGATGAAGAGATTCATGAAGTTTTAGAAACCAGGGTGGGAGATTCTCATCAACAGGCATTTGCTGGTTTATCTTGGTTGAGGTTAGTTATGTTTGTCCATCGGATGGAGAGGGAGAATTAATCACGATTCATTTCTGTCTTCTAACACACGCAAAAAGTGGTCTTTCTTGTGTTTCTATTCTTATTAAGTGCTGCGAGTTGTGAGGCCAATAACCTAGTCAAATTAAGTTGTTGTAAACCTTATATGGATGTATAGAAACCATAAAGATTTAACAACAACCACCAGATGCCAAATGCTGGTCAATCCTGTGTCTGATTAGACAGTCAAATCCAGCAGCAACTGAAGCGAGATTTACTCAAAACTGAATTTATGGTGCTAGTGGCTGAAGCAGTTAAACATCCATCCATCCATTATCCGAACCGCTTACCCTGCTCTCAGGGTCGCGGGGATGCTGGAGCCTATCCCAGCAGTCATTGGGTGGCAGGCGGGGAGACACCCTGGACATTCCGCCATGCCATCACACGAAGCAGTTAAACATTGTATTTAAAAAGAACATGTGACACCAATCTCTCTTTCTTCTCTTTCTTTCTTAGAGCAAACAACACATGCACATTTTTTGTATAAACAACCCCACTGGTGTGCAATAACACACACACACACACACACACTGACCATGTCCTGAGCCACTGTTGTCCACATCTCCGACACACAGGCATCCTTGGTCAAACTCCTCTCCCTCCCCCAGCACCACTGACCACCAATCACGGGCCTTGAAAAGAGACATGCTGCCTCAGATATGGAGAGACAGAGAGAGAGGTTAGATAGAGAACAGGTTTCTTATACACAGTACTGAGTTGTAAAAAAAAAAGGATCATTAGAAGGATGTAGAGACATGGCAAGAAGGTTTATGGGACACATCGCTGCCCTAGCAGTCAACATCCGTCTGCATCTGTCTCTGTACAATTGGCACTGGCCAAGCATTGGCACGGCTCACACACAACTACTCATTTCAGTGAGTAAGCAGCGCCATCTAGCGCACCAAGGCTGAAAATTCATTCTGTGAGAACTCATTCTGAAAACCTGCTCCCAACACCTAGAACTGCTATCCATCCATCCATCCATCCATCCATCCATCCATCCATGGATAGCAGTTCTAGGTGCATGCATAAAGTGATCACTTTATGCATGCTCGATAATCCAGGTAAGAAAATCACAGAAAGTTGAATCAGTTCAACAGTTCAGACTCCGCAGATGTCTGCAGAGTTTTTTAGATGAAGGAAAGCTGTCGCTGCTCTCTCCCTCTCGCCGCTGCGTCGTTGTGTGTGTGTGTGCAGGTACAATTTAACCTGAGCTAAAGAGCTAACGTGTCAGGCAAGGACTCCGCAGTCTACACTCATCTACAGGCCAGTGGCCACTCTTTCAAGGATGAGGATGTGCACATCCTTGATAGTGAGGAACGCTGGTTTGAACAGGGAGTGGGAGACGCCATCTATGTGAAGAGGGAACGACTATCACTGAACAGGGGGGGGGGCTAACAGTACATCTGTTGCCATTTTACAGTGCTGTGATTACAACTATTCGCCAACCTCTCTGAATAGTACACATGGCCACTGAAACTCTAGTTAATGGACACGGCAATCTGCATATGAAACCAATCGTTGATTTCGGTCGTTATGCCACTGTATCGTTCATAAGGGTGGGGATACCTGCAGTCACTTGAGACTGAAGAGGTCACTTAGGTGAGTGATGAAACGTTTTTCTCAATAAACGTTCTGTCAAGGGCGACCGGGTGGCGTAGCAGTCTATTCTGTTGCCTACCAACACAGGAATCAGCGATTTGAATCCCCATGTTACCTCCCTACAGATACAGTTGGATGTGTCTACGAGTGGGAAGCTGTATGTAGGTACATCCTGGTCACTGCAATAGCACCTCATCTGTCGGTCGGGGCGCCTGTTCGAGGGGAAGGGAGAACTGGGGGGAATAGCGTGATACTCCCACGCACTATGTCCCCCTGGTGAAATTCCTCACTGTCAGGTGAAAAGAAGCGGCTGGCAACTCCACATTTATCGGGGGAGGCATGTGATAGTCTGTAGCCCTCCCAAGATCGGCAGAGGGGGTGGAACAGAGATCAGGACAGCTCAGAAGAGTGGGGTAATTGGCTGGATACAACTGGGGAGAAAAAAAAGGGGGAAAAATCCAAAAAAAAAAAGGTTGTGTCCAGATGAACTGGTTCAACTTTCTGTGAATAGAAAATTGATTTTCAGAGCATCATTAAATGGCACCAGGTAACATCTCAGTTTCATGCCATAACAAACTTTCTATTAATAGCATCTGTATATATTTTTTGGGTCCTTTGTTATATTGCGTTTGGTTGTGTGTGGTGTGTGCGCGTTTGTTTTCGCTGTCCACGGCTAATCTACTGAGCCTATAAGCCTGATTTTTTATTTTATTTGTTTGCAGTTATGACTGTATGATCAAGAACCTCTCGTGGTTGGGGTGATTCAAAACCTTTGAAAAACATTTGTTCTTGCTACAGCCGCTCCCTCTCTTCATTCACTCTCTAGTTAGCCAACATTGCTCTCTATCACTATCTGATCTAAGTCAACCTGATGTACGACTCTTGATTGTATTTTGCAAATCGTTCACTCTCAGCACAGGAGAACTGGAGGAACACTGGATGAACCAAAAAATAACAACTTCTGTCATTATTTTCATAGTATTGTAGCAAATTCAGGGGGCAGCCGGGAACCGCCGCATCCAGGATGCGAACCCTGTTCGGACCCTTTAGTCGACTGGTTAGTGCAGTCGGGCAACCTTGATTCGCAACCCGGCTGCGGCGGTTCCCGGCTGCCCCCTGAATTCACTACATTGGTGTCACAAGTGGGATGGTGAGACTGTGAGGCCTCTGGGCGCACGTGCTTCCTATGGCCTCATAGTCTCACCATCGCACTTCTGACACCAATGTAGCAAATTCCAGGGGCAGCCGAGAACTGCTGTAGCCGGGACCCGAACCTGGATCTCCCGCACCATGGGTGACTATGTTAACCAGTCAACTAAACCCATTTAAACCCATCCAACACATTTGCCAAGGGCTAGCTAGTCTAATCATCTGTGGTCGTTACACTACCCCGCTCCTTCAGGAAGCACGTCCCCGCGTTTCAGCATACTAGCTCCCTCACGTCTCTGGGTGCAAGCACTTCGAATGGCCTCATGGTCTCACCATCCCACTTCTGACACCAATGTAACGAATTCTGGGGGCAGCCGGAAACTGCCGCAGCCGGGACGCGAACCTGGATCTCCTGCAGCATGGGCAACTACGTTAACCAGTTAACTAAAGGGTCTGACCCGGGTTTGCACCCCGGCTGCGGCGGTTCCTGGCTACCCCCTGAATTCACTACATTGGTGTCAGAAGTGAGATGGTGAGACCGTGAGGCCATCAGATGTGCGCATGCCCAGAGGTGTGCGGGGGCTGATATGCTGAAGCCCAGGGATGCACTTCCCAAAGGAGGGGGTAGTGTAACGATCACGAATGACTAGATTTGCTAGCTTGTTGGCTAACGGGTCAGACCTTTTAGTCGACTAGTTAGCGCAGTCTCCCGTGGTGCGGGCGACCCAGGTTCGCAGCTGGGACACGAACCCGGGTCGCCCACACCATGGGCGACTGTGCTAACCAGTCGACTAAGTCCGACCTGGGTTAATGTACCGGCTGCGGCAGTTCCCGGTTGCCTCCTGAATTACATCAGTGGAGAAGTGGGATGGTGAGACCATGAGGCCATTGGAAGCGTGTGCACCCAGAAGTGTGAGGGAGCTGGTATGCTAAAGCGCAGGGATGCGCTTCCCGAAGAAGGGGGGAGTAGTGTAATGATCATGAATGAGTAGACTCACTAGCCAGTTAGCTAACAAGTCGGACCCTTTAGTTGACTGGTTAACGTAGTTGCCCGTGGTGCGGGAGATCCGGGTTTGTGTCCCAGTTGCAGCAGTTCCCGGCTGCTCCCCGAATTCGCTACAGTATGATAAAGCCGGGTAAAAAGTTTACGCTCGCACATGCACAACTTACATCTACAACTGACTTTTCCTGGTAGACGAAAAAAGGGGTGGTTTGTTGCCAAGTCTGAGCACCGGAGAAGGGTAGATAAGCCTGGCGAGGATATCCTCTTGTTCATATCTGATACTGATTATTCCGAGTCACTATCCATTCAGTTTAAAGTGGAACAAATCCCCCAGGTCTGAGCTTAACTCCATCCACTGTATAATTTTGAAAAAATGCTAAGAAGTGGGCATGGTGCTTTTGAGGGGGGTAGGGTTTGGATGTGTGAGGCAGAAGCATGAGCAGGAGTAGCTGGGGAGATCATGAGAAGGACACAGCCCCGAGTCTCTGGCCCGCCGCCATACCCAGTCCCCTCCACATAGACGCCCCAACCGCCACGATGCAGATGCACCGCAGATGGAAGGGGCCGAGATGCAAGACGGCCCGTGGCTTTCTGGCGGCGGAGAGAGAGGGGCGATGGGACGACTGCTCCCCCAGCCGCAGGGCGAGCTCAGTCTGACTGGCCCAGTTGTCCGGTTGTGCTTCTACAGCTGTCGAAAGCACCAGTGCACCACAATTTAAAATGATGAAATGAAACAATATAACTATAACTAACTGTAAATTAAGAGAAATTCAAAAGGTTGGTAGAAAATGAAATAAAGGCACAAGTTTAGCGAGTCTTGATCAGTCTCGGTCATATTTGAAAATGAGCATGGTTTCATGGACTCACACTGAAGGGCGGGGCTGGGGAGGTGGGTCATCCATTTCTGATTAGAGAGCATTAACATTCTTTTTCTTTTTTTTTAATTTCATGACATATATAAGTCCCAACCTGTTGACTCTGTGTCAGCGTGGGCCTTGCAAGGTTCAGAGCTGATTTAAAACAGTAGATGGCGTGTTGAGCCATTCTGAACCCATGAAATGCCGATTTTTTAAAAATAAATTTGGTAAGAAATGTCAATATCAACACCAGCATTGATGTGTTTCATCAGTGTAGTCATATCATTCAGTTTACAACTCAAGGAACACGTTTAAGTGTTTAGCACCTCTTTAATAAATTCAAACCTGTAAAGTCCTGGAAGGAGAGTATAGTTTACAGACAGGTTTAGACAAACACATACATAAAGAAGCATTAACGAAAAGGCCAGTTAATATGAACAACGAAAGTAATAAGTTGATAAAGTAGAGACATAAAGACAGGATGAGAAGCAGACAGACAGACAGAGATCATCAGACACAGAACTAAGAGAGACAGCTACAATTAGAGAGGCATCAAAATAATTCTTGGCCAATACAGACATGATTTATCCCGATTTCATTTTTTGCATAAAACCTGCCAATTTAACAGGGGTGTGTGGCCTTTTTATATCCACTATACAGTACTGTGCAAAACTCATAGGCATATGTAAAACTATGTAAAGTTAAGAAGCTTTAGAAAATAATGAAATGAAAAAAGTTTCTACTACTACCACTACTACTATCAGCTGCTCCCATTAGGGGTCGCTACAGCGGATCATCTGTTTCCATTTCTCCCTGTCTTCTGCATCTTCCTCTGTCACACCAGCCACCTGCATGTCCTCCCTCACCACATCCATAAACCTTCTCTTTGGCCTTCCTCTTTTCCTCTTCCCTGGCAGCTCCATATTCAGCATCCTTCTCCCAATATAACAAGCATCTCTCCTCCACACATTTCCAAGCGTTTCACCTCTCATCCAAGAGGCTTCCTCAGTTCGTGCCTTTCTGACTAGCTTGGTCTAGTCAGAAAGGCACGAACTGAGGAAGCCTCTTGGATGAGAGGTGAAACGTCTTCACGGATATATACCAAGTCCAGTTGCACTTGATTCAACTCCTTTGGATAACCATGACCTGGATGAATGAGAACATTCACAGACACATTTCCAAGCCATCTCAATCTTGCCTCTCTTGCTTTGTCTCCAAACCATCCAATCTGAGCTGTCTCTCTAATATCTAATCATTCATAATCCTGTCCTTCTTCATCACACCCAATGAAAATCTTAGCACCTTCAACTCTGCCACCTCCAGCTCTGCCTCGTGTCTTTTCATCAGTGCCACTGTCTCCAAACCATATAACATAGCTGGTCTCACAACCATCTTGTAAACTTTCCCTTTAACTCTTGCTGGTACCCTTCTGTCGCAAATCACTCCTGGCACTCTTCTCCACCCACTCCACCCTGCCTGCACTCTCTTCTTCACTCCCCGCTACTTTGGACAGTTGACCCCAAGTATTTAAACCCATACGCCTTTGTCACCTCTACTCCTTGCATCCTCACCATTCCACTGTCCTCCCTCTCATTCACACATATGTATTCCCTCTTGCTCCTTCTGACTTCCATTCCTCTTCTCTCCAGTGCATACCTCCACCTCTCCAGGCTCTCCTCAACCTGCAGCCTACTCTCACTACAGATCACAATGTCATCCTCAGACATCGTAGTCCACTGAGACTCCTGCCTGATCTCGTCCATCAACCTGTCCATCACCATTGCAAACAAGAAAGGGCTCAGAGCTGATTCTTGATGTAATCCTACCTCCACCTTGAACCCAATCTGTCATTCCAACCACACACCTCACCATTGTCACACTTTCCTCATACGTATCCTGCACCACTCCTACATACTTCTCTGCAACTCCTGACTTCCTCATACAATACCACACCTCCTCTCTTGGCACCCTGTCATATACTTTCTCTAAATCTACAGACACAATGTAACTCCTTCTGGCCTTCTCTATACTTCTCAATCAACATTCTCAAACATCGCATCTGTGGTGCTCTTTCGTGGCATGAAATACTGCTGCCCGCTAATCATCACCTCTCCTCTTAACCTAGCTTCTATTACTCTTTCCCATATCTTCATGCTGTGGCTGATCAACTTTATGCCTCTTTAACTGCTACAGTTCTGCACATTGCCTTTGTTCTTGAAAAAAGTTTCTATGTATCAAAAAATTATTATAAAAAGCAGTGAGAAGAAAAAAGAAAGCCACTTTATTTTCGTCATCATACAGGTTACAATGAAATTTGTTCTCTGCATTTAGCCCATCCTATTGTATATCAGCAGTGGGCAGCTGCAACGCCCGGGGATCAACTCCAGTTCTTCTTTCCAATGCCTTGGTCAGGGACACAGACACAAGTATTAACCCTAACATGTGTCTTTAAAAAGCCGTGATCAGTTAAACTAAATCAAATAAATATTTGGTGTGACCACCTTTTGCCTTTAAAACTGCATCGATTCTCTTTGGTATACTGTTGTGCATTTTTAGAAGAAATTTGGCAGGTAGATTATTTCCAAGCATCTTGGAGAACTTGCCACAGTTCTTCTGCAGACTTTAGTTGTCTGGCTTGCTTCTGTCTCGCCAGGTAATCCCAGACAGCCTTGATGTTGAGATCAGGGTTCTGTGGAGGCTATCATTCCATATGCTGAAGAACTCCATGTTCTTCTTGCTGAATATAGTAGTTCTTTGACCTTGGCTGTGTTTGGAGTCATTATCCTGCTGCAGAATTAAGTTGGGACCGATCAGACGCCTTGCTGATGGTACAGCGTGATGGATAGGCATCTGCTTGTACTTTTCAGCACTGAGGATTCCATTAATTCTGACCAGATCTCCAACTCCATTTGCAGAAATGCAGCCCCAAACCTGCAGGGAACCTCAACTGTGCTTCAATGTTGGCTGCAGGCACTCATTCATGTGGCACTCTCCAGCTCCTCTACAGACACACTGCCTCCTGTTTGAGCTAAAATTTTCAAATCTTGGCTCATCAGTCCACAGCCATTGCTGTCACTGTTTAGCACCCCAGTCCTTGTACTTTCATGTGGAGATGAGTCTCTTGGCTTTGTTTCCACCTCAGAGTAATGGCTAGTTGGCAGCAACTCTTCCATGAAAACCACTTTTGACAGGATTTTCCTGACTTTCGAAGTGTGTAGATGGGTCCCAGTGGTTTCTGTGGGTTAAGAGCTGATAGCACTGCTGAACTTGTTCTGATTTCGAAGGGAGGTCAGTTTGATGTATCTCTCATCTGCAGCACTCTGCTGCAGTTTCCATGGCCAATCACTGCGTTTCTATTCCACAGCCATGCCTGTTTCTTTGTGTTTCCTCAGAAGAGCTTGGACACACATAAGGCTGAGTCCTTACCGCAGCGGCCTGGGTTCGAATCTGGCCCAGGCCCTTTGCTGCATGTCATCCCCTCTCTCTCCCCTGTCTTTCCTGTCTCTCTCGACTATTGCTATCTAATAAAGGCAGAAAATGCCAGGAAAAAAAATCTAAAAGAAAGAAAGAAGAGCTTGGGCAGCACATCTTGAAACTCCTGTCTGCCAAGAAATTTCTGCTTGGGAGAGACCTTGCTGATGCAGGATGACCACCTTGTGTCTTGTTGCTATGCTCACTCTTGCCGTGGTATATGAATTGCTGATTTGAAGGTTTGCCATCTCCCACACCCTCACTGTTTTAGTTGGTTGTCTTTCACCCAGTTTGATTCCTCCTACACCTGTTTCTGTTTCAGTCAATCAGTTTGGGTCAATGAACTCATTGTGTCATTGATCATTAACACTTGTTATCTTTGCTCAATCATGCACTGGGCTATATACCTATAAAGTAAGTTATTATCTGAATCTGAGTGGTCTATTACTTAATGTTACTTTCTTTAAATACAAAAATGTCCATGTAACATTTAATTTTAGGAAAAAGAATGCAAATCTAAAATTTGCTACCTTCGTCTTTCGGCTGCTCGCATTAGGGGTTGCCACAGCGGATCATCCTTTTCCACCTCTTTCTGTCCTTTGCATCTTCCTCTGTCATGTCAACCACCTGCATGTCCTTCCTCACCACATCCTCTTTGGCCTTCTTCTTACCCTTTTGCCTGGCAGCTCTATCTTCAGCATCATTCCCCCAATATATCCAGCATCTCTACTCCTCCTCCTCCTCCCCCGAAAATCTTAACATCTTCAACTCTGCCACCTCCAGCTCAACCTCCCGTCTTTTCATCACTGCCACCGTCGCCAAACCATACAACATAGCTGGTCTCACTACCATCTTGCAAACCTTCCCTTTCACTCTTGCTGGTACCCTTCTATTGCAATCACTCATGACACTCTTCTGACACTAATGCAGAAAACAAACATCTAAGAAAAAAATTATAGAAGAATCTAGGGTGCCAAGGAATTTTACACAGTACTGTACATGATGACTATTAGCTCACCGTATTAGCTAGGTTTCCCTTGTGTAGTATACTAGGAATCCACTAATGCTGACACTGGTATCAGATAATGGTATTGTAGATATGTTAACTATGGTCTTGAACCAATATCAAGCACAGTTCAAATATTTGGAGAATTAAATTACATTAAATCTGACAATGTGATGGCTAAAGCAGGCTCTTTATCAAATTAGTCTGAATATATGATTATTATATGAGTAATATACCCATGTGATATTAGCTTCGAGTGATAAATAGTAGAATTCTGATTAACATAAAACCATTTCATGTCAGTTCACTAACAAAGCCCAGTCTTGTTAACACCATTTGAAATGCTGACTTAACGCTCACGTGCCGCCAAACAATCAACAACCCTTGGTAATACAGAATAACAACGAGGACCAAAGCCAATTTCTGCCACAGCAGGGTAGCCTTAAATAGTTCTATTCACCAATCATAAAGTTAATTCCTATGTCATGTCAACGCTATAAATCTCGTGATATTGCGTTTCTTTTGGTATCCTTTAACTGGGTGATGTCCGGTGGCAGCTGGCCAGTACAGGGTGCTGGAGCACCGCCCCCTTCAAATAGCAAGAGATGAAAATCTACTTAAACATGTTAATATAATTTAGTTGTATAATGCAAATAATTATGAAATAAAAGTGTTTTTTTTGTTCTGTGGGTGCCTGTCAGCAGCCATTAAATATTGGTTCCAAATGGTATTTGGTTGATTTCTGTCTGAATACATGTACTTCCTGGGTGAGGGGCGCCGGCCAAACGATACCCTAAAGCTCTCAAACTTTGGTGAGCAGGTGACCTGAGGCTGTCTAATTTGTTTCTTCAGATTTTCCATGGGGCGCAGTTCTGTGCGCCCCAGACACTTCCACTTTTGTTGGCAGCGAATTGGGTTTAATTGAGTTTAATGTTTTTTTACATAATGTGACTGGACAATTCTCGTGGCTGTCAATCACGTCCACATCCACCACGACACCTCGTCTCGACTGTCAATCAGCCACCGTCTACAAACCCTGATATAATCTACAGGCTACATTGTCCTTTTTAATAACTCTGTGACCATGTGGGCATTAAAGCAGCTGTCAGGTGTGCTGCGCCAAGGTAAATTGCGCCCCCCCTCACCAAAAAAAATGTTTCGCACCAGCCGCCACTGGTGATGTCTCTCCACTGGAAGCTACTAGAACGCTGTAAGCCATCGCAACGGTCCAAGGGTGATACTTGAAGAGGGGCTGTCACCAGCTGCCAATGACAGAGCAGAGGCTTAGTCACATGATCTGAGGATCGCAACGGAGGTGTGGAGGGGGGAGGGGGGGCAAGCGGCTTTTCGACCTGCTAACTGCTGAGCAGGTGGAACACACGCTAATCCATATGAGAAAGACAGAAACACGAAAAAATAGAGAACGGAATCGAGAAAGTGAGAGACAGCGCCCCTCCCTTCACCAACTTGACCTTAAGCAGCTCTGCGACAAATATAACTATTCATTTAGATTTGTCTTCGTCTTTCATAGCTTGGCACGAGAGGAAAAAAACCCTTATTAGGTGGGAAGACAAAATTAATCAACTGAGACCATCAGGACAATGTACTAGCAATCCAATTAAATTAGAACATTAGACTGAACTGGTCTCTCTGGCTCCGGGGTTCATTTGGCTGTCAGTGGCTCAACCTGTTGCACGAATCCAGGTAGTTTCCGAATGGCCCGTCTTGTAACATTTAAAAGACTAGTTTAGCCGTGTGACGATTTTTCCCCGCTTGCTTGATGAACACGTCCATGCAACATAAACTATAGATATCAACACTTTGTAGTTATAACCAGGAGAGATACTGAACCCAAGTTAAACCGCTGAAGCAGATTACTTCGACTCAGTACACGATCCGTCAGGCAAACTGCCTGAGATTGGACATGAATTGTATGAGTTGTTGGGGAAAAGAACAGTGTTATCACCTGTATAACGGCGGTGGGAAGAGTATGAGGGGCGAACAATGCCTTGGACCCAAAAGGACGTTAAGACATTTTGTCTGTGTACTGTGCTCATTCAAGATAGGCGCTCTCCTGGTAATCAGGCCAGATGAGTTCGGTTGAGCGGCTAACGTTAGCTGAATTAACACTAACCTGTATAGCTAATTAGCTAACAACTAGCTCCACCTGGTTGCTACTGGCGCTCCGAGTCGCGAAGAGCAGAGAACGCTCTTTAACAAACTCTCGGCCAACAAAAGATGCTCCCGGGTCCATGCCGCATTTCCCTTACCTTAATGAACAAGAGCAACTCTTAAAAAGCCAGCGTTGTTGTCCGGACAAAATAAATCACATTTCCTGTGTCTGTCTCTACAACTTGCTTGGAGTCATCCTCCTGTTGTCATAGCACTGACGCTCAGTGTAGATAGACACTAGTGCGCAGATGCGGGCATAAGAGACCAAGGGCTGATGGGAAATTGAGTGTGAGGAGTCTGAAAAGCTTGAGCTGACCGTCAATTGGTTCGGTTTGGGGTAGATCAACGAGGTTTAATGTACTATTTTTGTTGCAAAATTGCCTAGTAAATGCAAGGATAATCTGCATGCTCATGTTATATACTTTCACACGTTCATATTTATATAAAATTTATTGAACGTGCAATAAGAGGGAAATTCCTTGGTAGTTACTCCCTACATCAAAGAAGGTTGAATCAGTTCATCTGGACACAACGTTTATTGACAGCTACGTTTCATCACTAAACTAAGTGACATACATCTTCAGTCTAAACTGACTGCAGATATCCCCACCCCTTATAAACAATACAGTACAATACAGCGCCTAACGACCGAAACCAACGTTCGGTTTCATATGCAAATATGGGTTTGACCACTGATCATGTGCACTATATAATACTACTAGAAGAACTCCGCTACAATGTAGCGGTTTGGTTATCCACCCGTCTAAATCTCCCTCCTCTTCATCCTGCCAGCTAACCGCCTTCTCCCTGCCCCTAAACCCCCCCCCACTCCAACTCCCTCCCCCCAAATGCTCAGAATAATCTGAAATGCCGAGAAAAGTGGTTTTAGCCATTTTTAGAAAAATGCATATTTTGCATAATTATGCATAATTTTAATTTTCTGGGATTTTTTCCCTTACTCTCTGAGACAATACCTACCACCTCCAAAAAGAATTAGGATCATAAATGCTTTAGTTTTCGGTCAACACACACACACACTAACACCACACACACACACATTACGAAAATATATGAGTGAAGAAAAACCCCGCTACAATGTAGCGGTTTGGTTATCCACCCGTCTAAATCTCCCTCCTCTTCATCCTGCCAGCTAACCGCCTCCCCCCTGCCCCTACCCTCCCACTCCAACTCCAACTCCCTCCCGCCGAAAGCTCAGAATCATCTGAAATGCCGAGAAAAGTGGTTCCCCCCCACTCCAACTCCCTCCTTCCAAATGCTCAGAATCATCTGAAATGCCGAGAAAAGTGATTTTTAGCCATTTTTGGAAAAATTCATATTTTGCATAATTATGCATAATTATTATAATTATTTTAATTTTCTGCTATTTTTCTGGTCCTCTCTGGAACAATACCTACCACCTCCAAAAAAAATTAGGATCATAAGGGCATTTTTGCAAAATCCATATATTTTGCATAATGCCAAAGTCCCAGAAATTTTTTTTATACAGTTGAAAAAATCAAAGATGCTCAGAAATCATCTGAAATGCCGAGAAAAGTGGTTTTTAGCCATTTTTAGAAAATGCATATTTTGCATGTTTATGCATAATTATGCATAGTTTTAATTTTTTGAGATTTTTCCCGTACTCTGGAGCAATACCTACCACCTCCAAAAAGAATTAGGATCATAAGTGCTTTAGTTTTCGGTCCCGCTATCTACACTAACTAACTAACTAACTAACTAACTAACACACACACACATTACGAAAATATATGAGTAGATCATGTGTACTGTATAAGGGGTGGGGATACCTGCAGTCAGTTTAGACTGAAGATGTCACTTAGCTGAGTGATGAAACGTATCTGTTAATAAACGTTGTGTCCAGATGAACTGATTCAACCTTCTTTGATTTTCTTACCTGGATTATTGAGCATGCGTCAAGACATTACTCCCTACAGAAACCAACTTTGGGGGATTCCGCTGAAAAGATAATTATTCAGCATAACATCCAACAGCAGACCACACACTGGTATTCCTTGTTCGTTTTCAAATACATACTGTAGAACATTGTAAACCATACCATTTGAGAAAGTTTTGTGATTCACAATGTAACAGCTCAAAAGACGGGCTCGTCCGGGATTTGAACCCGGGACCTCTCGCACCCTAAGCGAGAATCATACCCCTAGACCAACGAGCCTATAAGCTCAACAGTTTAAATACAAATTCCAGAAGTTACAGTTCTGCCACGTTGTCTCAAAGTTCAGACTTCTGATTCTCTCCGTTAGTTTACCCTGAGCTGCCATCTACTGGCGTTTTATGTTACTGCAGCTTATTGCTGTAACATAAAAACCAACACCTCACAGAGGGAAACTGCATACGACAATGTCAATTTAAAAAACATTTTCCTTCTATCTAACTATATATCTAACAAGGCCATTGCACTTTGTAAAAATTAATGTGCAAATCCTGTTGAAAAAATTCATATATCCACAAGGCCCTGATATAATTCCCAATTTTATTGAGTTTTTTTTTTAAACATTTATAGACATAAATCCAGCTTTAAGAAAAGGCAACATGCAGGTGATAGCAGCACATTTCAAACGCACACATTCAAAAAAGAACATCCAACAAAACATGTCCAAACAAACAACAGGGTGACATTTTTCTTTGAGCCTCCAACAAAAGATCCAAATTGAGAGGTAGCGTTCAATTTCAACCCTAGAAAAAAAAGGTCAGAATATGGATTAAAAAAAAAAAGAAAAAAAAAGGCTTTGTCCAAGACATATGTCTTATGCTAGGTTTTACTGAGCCACAAACAGCTTATTTCCTTTAAGCAACTGCTGCCTGTGTAAAGTAAAGTATACTTTGGCTGTTGTGAGAGAAACTGAAGGTAACACACTACATTTGCAGAAGGGACTGAAGAAGTGAAGAGTTGACTTCACCTTGTAACTTAACACCACCTGTCACGTACATAGAGCTCACGCCTGTTTCTGGCCATGCATCTGGGAATGCTTACAACCGAAGCTGTCTAAACTTAGTTTGGTACCACCGATGCCCTGAGCACAACCCGTCCACAGTCACAGGATCACAGGAGGCGGCTTTCAATGTAAAAACCCTTTGCGTGGTGGGGAACTCAAAACTAAGCTGACTGGGATATTAGACTAAGTGAACTCACCCCTCCTCTGAATAGGTATCAATGCTCTTATGAATCCAAACTATCTGGGGGAATCATTGTACAAAGAGATTAAAGTGCATTTTTTTCTGACCAACTGAATGATGCCAAATTCTCCAGCTTCAGTTCCTGTGTTGATATCTGAGCTTTAAAATTTTCTAAAACGGATACCATGTCTGTTGGCTTCTGTACTACAGTATTTTAAAAATGTTGCAGAAAAATACAAACAATGATATACTGGTGATTTATGGTTCCACTGTAATTTATCTGACATGACTTTCATGACCATTTGGTCTTTAAAATTTAATCAAACTCCCATTCTCCAGTCTCAAAAATATATAGGAGTTAAAAAGAATTCCTCATTCTTTTCTTCATATCAGAAAAATTTAGGATGACTGCCTGTGAGGTGAAATGCATGCTGGGATCGATCTAGAAAAATCTTGTCTTCCTGTGGGTGTCTGGTTTATGTGTAAACTTTTATACAACGATACAAAAATTACAATGTCAAAAATCATATGAACAACAATTGTAACAGTAATGGGAAAATTATAGAGAACGTTATTTTTTCTGATTTTGTTTTTTTCATTTTCAAAGGTTGGAGAAAGACGGCATGGGGAAACAATCAACACACGGACAAATTACACACCAAAGACAAGCAATGCTGCTGTGTGTACTTTTATATAAGTGTTCATTCAGGACTTGTACAATGTCTCTTTAAAACAAGGATGTGAGTGGTTTCTAGAGATCGGGTCAGCGACTTGCTGGGGCCACATCCAGAGTAGAAGAACAATGATAGTTTCGTTCGGTGGAAAGGTCACTGCCACCTGGGATTGGGAGAGGTCTTGAAGTGTATCACATACTGTGGGCCTCAGGGTTGGAGGGGTCGATACATGGGCTGGTGGTAGGATTAAATGAAGGTGAATCAGGGGGCAGAGTTATAGAATCTTTTGGAGGATGGCATTGGGCACTTCCAGGGTCTCATCCTTCACCAGGACGATGTCGTAAGAGTCCAGATATCTCTCCAACCGTTCCTCCACCTGCAGGACAGAAGTAAAGGGACAGACCACCAACACTTTAGTGAGAAATACGCTCAGAGATCACAGCCCTGCATCACTCAAGTAACATTCACTGATCTAATACTCCCTGAACTGATGTGAATTTAGCTCACTTTTGATAAAAGCAACTGGGCCTACCCAGCAACTACAAGCTCAACATTTATTTCAGCATCTCTGATATATTCTCTGCACGACTGCACTTTATCGCCTCTTATTTTGCTTGTATCCTTGTGTATATATCTGAAGACTGTTGTGTTGTAGTGTGTTATTCTATGTTAAGTACACAGAGAGCCATGAAACCGGAGTCAAACTCCATGTATGTGCAAACCTACATGGCCAATAAACCCAATTCTGATGAGTCTCCGTGTCTGATAGATGTGTAACAAATATCAAACCAGAACATGGCAATACAAATTTATTGGCTTTGAAAGGTTCAATAGAAAAGCAAAAATATTGAAAAAAAAATATACATATATATGGTAAACAAAACAGCCAAATATCACTATAAAAGCTATAAACTATTTTGGTCTCTTAAGGTGGAAAAGGTGAACTCTAGATTGAGAGATCTGACAATGGGGGGGGGGGGGGGTAAATTTATCCATGGGAAAAGTAACTTTAGTCCCAAATTAACATTTTACAGTGTTTATTTGTAGAATTGTTACGTAAATTTAGAAATACATATGTGGAACCACCTTCTTCAGAGACAAATTGATAGGTATTTGGTGTGTGTTGGAAAAGGTATTTGTGGTGTACTGTATATTTTTGTGTTCTTGTCTTGTGTTGTATTTCTTTGTTGTTGTCTTTAACCTTCGTGTCTGAATAAAGTAAGATTTGTCCTTGTTTGTAAGACATGCTGGACATGCGTAAATCATGTTCTGTGCATTTATTTGTTTCTCTGCATTCATTCATATGAAACAGTAAACATGTGCATTTTAGGAAGGGACAACAGCATTTTCTAAATACTTTCCCATGTTTTTCTTTTTTTTTTTTTAGTTCAACGATGTTCAAGCACAATCTTCTAGACCTTTTCCGGGCTGAGGCTGTACCTTGTCATTGAGGAAGCCAATCTTGAGGATGTTCTCCACATTGGGCACACCGTCGACCATGTTCAGGTCGCCCAATGAGTCTCCCATCAGGATGACGTTACAGTTGTCTTTCAACTGTTTGAAGTACTCTGTGTTACGCAAGGCACCGTCATGCTTGTTGTACACATGGATCAGCTCGCCCTTAAAGCCCCTCAGGATGCCCTGGGAGAGGAGGAGACAGACATGAGGAGTCACGTGGCTCTCTGACCATTTGGGTTAGCAGCAATTCAGTCTGTCTGTGTCCACAATGGTTCAGACGGACTTGGGCATTCAAAACATTGACATCAGGCATTATACATGAACCAGGTATTTTCCAATGAACTTATCTTCAATATTTTTGTTAATTAATATTGATATAATTATAACCATTTCAGACCTGTGCCTGACTTTAAGAAATAGGGAACCATTAGTCTACTGACTTGCTTGGTTCTCTTCATGGCAATTCCCAATTTTTAATTTGACTATTCATTCATAGATTTTTTTTTTCTTAATCGGACCTAAAGAGATGTGTAATATGTGTGATGGTAGGTAATTAGGGTAAGTTACACCCTACTGAAATCAAACTTTGGGGGACCCCATTGAAAAGATAGATGCTATGCTGAAGAATAACTAACAGTGGCCCACAGACGTCACATTGGTAGTTATTGTTAGTTTTCAAATGCATACCTCTTGTGAGTTTTGTGATTCAGTGTAAAAATTTGAAAAGGTGGGCTCGTCCGGGATTTGAACCCGGGACCTCTCGCACCCTAAGCGAGAATCATACCCCTAGACCAACGAGCCGATGGGCTATAGAGCCTAAATACAGGTTCCAGAGTTTATCTGCCACGTTGTCTGAAATTCCAGACTTGTCATCTTCTGTTATTTTACCCTGACCTGCCATCTACTGGCGCTTTATGTTACTGCAGTTTATTGCAAACAAGCTCTCTCAGAGGGGAACTGTGCGTACAACTATGCCAAATAAAAAAAACCCATTTTCCTTCTATCCAATTATATACTTACAAGGCCATTGTAGTTTCATAAAAATTAATGTGCAAATCCTGTTAAAGAATTCATATATCCACAAGGCCCTGATATAATTCCACTTTTTATTGAGTCTGTCCCTTCTGATGTCTACAGGTCAACAATAACCGATAGTAGTGTTTAACAGCGGGGGGACTCTAAATTAACTTTTTTCAACTTGAAATGTGACTTTTCCTAGAGTGAACCCAACATTAGAAAAAGTGAAACATTGTTTTTGTACATATTTCTATGAAAGCTGTACACCACTAGGGTACCAAGATTGTCTTAGGGCCATGTTTGACCCAGAAGTTAAAATCATAGTCAGTCAGTTATGTATATACCACAAACATCGCAAAGACACACACCCACACCCACACACACCGACTGATCTAAGACAAAACTAATTTCTTTTGTAGGCGAAGCATCAAGCATAAATGTTCCGCAGGTGACAGCACGCCGAGTTCTCTCCTTGCTGAAGCCATGAGTGCACGTTTCACTGCCCAACAGGTCCTAGATCTGATTTTTTCAGATGTCCAGGACGAAGAAGAGAACAATGATTTAGAAGAAGAGGTATCTGAAGAAGATGTGGAAGAATACAACCCAGAGCATGATGCATCATCTTCAGATGAAGAAGAAATCCCTCAAGCTGAAAGAGAGACATTTTTGTCTAAGGATGGCAAAATAACACGGTCCTCATTACCATATGACAACCAGGGCAGGATGGCAGCACAAACTGTCATAAAAATGACCCCAGGACCCACAAGCTATGCAGTTGCCCATGCCCACGACATCGCCTCAATATTCAACATGTTCATCACACCAGCCATCGAAAAAATCCTCCTGGGCATGACAAATTTGGAGGGTGTCTGCAAATATGGCGACAACTGGAAAAGGATGGATGAGATTGACCTGCATGCCTACATAGGGCTGCTAATCTTAACAGGTGTTTACAGGTCCCAAGGTGAGGCTACATCTAGTCTCTGGGATGCAGAGAGTGGAAGGGCAATTTCCCATGCCACAATGCCACTGAAAGTTTTCCACGTTCTCAAGAATGCTAAGATTTGATAACCGTGAGTCAAGACCTGCAAGCCGTGTGAGACAAACTGGTGGCCATAAGAGAGGTCTGGGAGAAGTGGGTGGAGCATCTGCCATACCTCTACAACCCTGGGCCTGAAGTAACAATGGATGAGCAACTGGTTCCATTCAAAGGTGAATTTTTATTTTCATATCTGTAATGTAATTGATTTTCACTGTTTTATTATGTATTGCTATAATGTCACTGATTTATGTGATTGTTTTCTGTGACGCTGATACTAATTACTGATGGTAATCCCTTCTGTCAAAAGGTTGCTGTCCTTTCCAGCAGTATATGCCCAGCAAGCCAGCAAAATATGGCATCAAGATATGGGTGCCCTGTGACGCACAATCCAGCTATATGCTTGGAAGATGTAAGTCTACACAGGGAAGCCGACCAGTGGAGGCCCGGAGAAGAACCAGGGGATGCAGGCAAGCTGGACAGAGGGGGCATAATGTCGCGTGTGGCAAATTCTTCACCTCTTACAAACTCAGCCAGCAGCTCCTGAAGAGGAAGATCACCATGGTTGGCACTGTTAGAAAGAACAAGCCTGAGCTCCCCCCTGCGCTCCTTGCAACAAGGGGGAGAGAGAGGCCTTCTCATCAAAGTTTGCCTTCACCCCCACCACCACTCTATTTTCTTACCTCCCAAAGAGGAACAAGAATGTGGTCCTCCTGAGCACATTGCACAAAACAGGTGACACCAGCGATCGTAACGACAGGAAGCCAGCCATCATCCTGGACTACAACCACAACAAAGGAGGTGTGGACAACATGGACAAGGTGACTGGAACTTACAGCTGCAGAAGGATGACCGCCCGCTGGCCCCTGGTCATCTTCCATAACATAATTGATGTGCCCTCATACAATGCCTTCGTGATATGGAATAATATCAACCCTACCTGGATGTCTGATAAGCGGAACAAGAGGAGGGTGTTCCTGGAGCAGCTGGGAAAGGCACTTGTAAACGCACACATTGAAAGAAAGGTGCACCTCCCCACGCACAGCAGCCTCTGCAGCGGTTGTGAAAGCTGTTCGAGGGGCTGAATCTTGTCCTGATCCACCAGCTGCTGGCCCAGCTGGGGCAGGTAAGAGGAGATGTCAATTCTGCCCCCCCAAAAAAGGACTGTAAAACCAATAGCATATACAGCAAATGTGCAAAATATATCTGCAAAGGCCACACAAAACACAAAATATTATACTGTCATACATGTGGCAATTAGAGTTGATTTATTTAGGTTCTATTTATGTTCTTCACGTTTTTTTGCATCTTTCATTTTATTATCTATTGTCGTTGTTTATAAATCTGTTCCCAAAAAAGTTCTAACATTGTTATTGTTCACCGTGGTGGTTTCTGTTCAATAAAATGCATTCAAAACTACTTTCTGCACAATTCTGCTACTTTTTTAGGCTATACAAGTACTATCTCTTGCTAAAAAGTTAAATTTTACACCTATGAAGTACCTTACGCAACAATGATGATGATGATGATGAAGATAATAATAATAATAATAATAAACCTCTACTTTAGTAAAGAAAATAACTATGACAGGTGTGCTGTAATAAAAACGAGTGGTGTCCACTGATTAAATGCAGTCCTTCTGCACTGTGAAGAGGGAAAACTCAGATAGTCACAAAGTTTCTGATGAATGACAGGTTGTTTCTTCATGCAAAATAGATTTGGGGTTTAAAGTTAAATTAAGTTGCTTTAATTTAGAGGTTTGATGACAAGGGCAGTGTACAGAATGTTAGGGCAACACTTGGGTTACGAAATAGGGAACCGTTAGTCTACTGTCTTGCTTGGTTCTTTACGGCAATTCCCAATTTTTAATTTGACTATTCATTCACAGATTTTTTTTCTTAATTGGGCCTAAAGAGATGTGTAATATATGTGTAAATTCCTTGGTAGGCAATTAGGGTAAGTTACACCCTACAGAAATCAAACTTTGGGGGACCCCATTGAAAAGATAGATGTTATGCTGAAGAATAACCAACAGTGGCCCACAGATGTCACACATTGGTAGTTATTGTTAGTTTTCAAATGCATACCTCTTGTGAGATTTGTGATTCACAGTGTAAAAATTTGAAAAGGTGGGCTCGTCCGGGATTTGAACCCGGGACCTCTCGCACCCTAAGCGAGAATCATACCCCTAGACCAACGAGCCAATGTGCTACAGACCCTAAATCCAGGTTCCAGACTTTACAGTTCTGCCACGTTGTCTGAAATTTCAGACTTACCATCTTCTGTTATTTTACCCTGACCTGCCATCTACTGGCGCTTTATGTTACTGCAGTTTATTGCAAACAAGCTCTCTCAGAGGGAAACTATGATAGCACCACATCTCAAACGCACACAATGTAGTGTTCAAAGTCAACCCCCTAAAAAAGGGTCCTAATATAGATTTTTTTTAAAAAAAGCTTTGTCCAAGATGTTTATTTTTTTTATTAGATTTATGCCTAATGTTGGGTTTCACTGATCCACAAACAGCTTATTTCCTTTATGTAACTGCTACTGGTGTAGAATATACTTTGTTGTGAGAGAAACTGAGGGCAACACTCACTACATTTGCCAAAGGGGCTGAAGAGGTGAAGAGTTGACTTCACCTCTTAACAAAAAGAGTTGATTTCACCGTGTAACTTAACACTACCTGTCACATACATACAGCCTGTGCCTGATACTGGCCGTGCAATCTGGGAATTCTGGGCATTCCAAAGCTGGATTTGTCAAAATTTAGTTTAGTACCATTGATGCCCTGAGCACAACCCACCTACATGCGTTTCCCCAACCACTTTTTTCCCTTTCATCAGCAAGCAGGGACTCTGACATCATGTCCTGGGTACAACCCAACGCATTTCTGCTGATTTTGTTATTCAGTCATCTTCGCTCAAACCTTCCAATCAAGTTATAAGTTTTCAAGGCAAAATAGGAGTAACAACACAAAAGGCAGAACCATGGCAGCTTCAGCTTGCCAACCGCTTGAACCCCCCATTGACACAGAGATGGTCACTGGGGAAGACAAACGGCACTCTGAGATGGGCCGTTATCTCGGAGAAGCTTAGTAATTTAAATGAGGTGAGAGGGTCACTGGAGAAAGCTTTGAAAGGCAAACCCTTTATGTGGCGGGGCACTCCAAAACACTTACATTGTCATCAAAATCCATAAAGTTGGAGACAACCTTGACGTTAGGGTGGTAGACGCCAGCCTGCCGGATGATCTCCTCCAGCACGTCACCCAGACCCGCCGAAAAGATGAAGACGGGAACGTTGTGCTGCTGCAGGCGATCAAAGAACTCCTCATAGCCCTCCCTGGACCCCAGCAGACACACAAAAACACCACATGGCCATATAGGTTTTGTCAGACAAGAGACGGATCATCCTTAAACCGAATGCACCCCACCACACCATGTGAGTGAGTGAGTGAGTGAGTGAGTGAGTGACAATGATGTGACATCAGTAAAGCCAAGACCACCAATATGTTTGGGTGTGTGTTTGTCTGTGCATAGATGTGTATGTGTACCTGAGGGCAGCATCAGACTCTCTCACCACCTCAGGGAGTTTGTCTTTCGGTAGTCTCTGTCCTACCAGTAATGTGTGTGACTTAAAATACCTGAGAGAGAGAGAGAGAGAGAGAGAGAGAGAGAGAGAGAGAGAGAGAGAGAGAGAGAGAGAGAGAGAGAGAGAGAGAGAGAGAGAGAGAGAGAGAGAGAGAGAGAGAGAGAGAGAGAGAGAGAGAGAGAGAGAGAGAGAGAGAGTATAATAATCACTTGTTTTTTTCCCTTGTTGCAGCCATGGACGGTGTTCTCTGGTAATACTGTATCTAACTCTGGACAGGCCAGTAAACATCATTAGTAGCTGCTATGAGGAGTTTTGGTTTTTAGTTGACTTTGCAAACCCCTGTCACAAAAATGAAAGTGTTTCATGGCGGAACAACTTCATTTCCCATAAGTTTTACATCTTGTTACAAAGTTCTATATTCACTCTCTGGTAGTTTATGCATTTGTTTTGAAGAGAAGAGTAAGCCATGTTGTGGTACTTTGGAAAAAGGTGTTTGTAAGATATAGAGCAATAAGGTAATGCATCTTTAATTATGGCTGCGTATCCCATTTGTGTGCTGCAAATCATTTCGTTGGGATTTCACAGGGAATCCCAGCATTTTGAATCATTATATAGCGATAATTAATTGTCGCACTGATGGTCTCATACTTGTTAGTCATACAGAGGCATCGAAATTAAATTTAGACTAATGAATAATCAGTGTAAAAACTTATCGTAGCAGCTTTAACTGTCTACAAATGAACTGTATTTAACTGAAGGGATGGATGTCTACTAGAGGAGAGGTGAGAAGAGGCAAGGGATAGCAATGACACCTGGGAGGGGGGGGAGAGAGAGAGAGAGAGAGAGAGAGAGAGAGAGAGAGAGAGAGAGAGAGAGAGAGAGAGAGAGAGAGAGAGAGAGAGACACTTACCATTCCACCATGAAAGGGTACTTCTCCTCCATAGTGAGATGAGGGTCAATCTCTATGGGATAATATTTGTTCTTCAGCTGCAAAAGCTTCTGCCTGCATTCTTCAGTCACCAACTTACAGTTATCGATGATATCTACAAATAGCCAAAACACACACACACACACACACACACACACACATTAAAGTCACATTAAGTGATAATATACTCTGTAACTTAAGAGCAGAGCTTACGAAAGTTCACCAAGTGCTTTACCGAAAGACCTGAAATCACTTCATGAACACATTAATCGATAAGTCAAATATTTGAAGAAAATAGGAATAAGGAATAACAAGTATTATAAAAAAAGGATATCTTCATCATGCTTAATCTGATCCCTCCGACATAAAACCTTTTTGTGTTCCAGTTGCTAACCTATGAATAATGTGATGAAGCAAAGTCGTACTTACTATGGCAGGTGGGACAACGGGTTCCGTTAATGGCAAACTTGCTTAATGTCATGTCGAAGTCTGTGATGACCTGAGACAGAATAAGGACTTTATTTAATGAATACAACAAAAAGGGATTTTATCTTTAGTGGTGAGACCAGTGGCAGAGCAGAGGGGGGCTTTCTTGGTCTCCAGCCCTGAATGTTTTAGAGTTTTTTGTTTTTTTATAACTTCAGTTTTGTGTCATTTCCACTCAGTCTCTCTGACTGGACTAGCAAATCAATGGAGCAGAAGTTATATAACTGGGGAAATATCACCATCTATCGGCCAGCCCTCACATTGTCATGCTCTAAATCTGCTCCAAATGTAATATCAAATCCACAGACGTCCCACCCCAACAGTTGTCAGTCAAATGAGTTACGCTGCTGTCAAGCTGGTTTACGTCAGGTTATGCCATAGGCGACGTGCAGTGTTAATGACTTTTTTTGGATAACGTTAGATTAAAAGTCTCCACTAATATGAAGATATAAACTGAACTTTTCCAAGAAACAGGAAATATATTGCCAGCCATAGATTAACTCACAGCCCACAACGTAAGTCCCATTATTTTTTAGCCTATACTTGTTTACATTCTGGAAAATTAAGTATACCAAATTAGCTATTATAAGTTACTGTTTGCTCGTCCGGTAGCGTAGCGGTCTATTCCATTGCCTACCAACACAGGGCTCTCCGGTTCAAATCCCCGTGTGACCTCCGGCTTGGTCGGGCGTCCCTACAGACACAATTGGCCGTGTCTGCGGGTGGGAAGCCAGATGTTGGTATGTGTCCTGGTCGCTGCACTAGCGCCTCCTCTGGTTGGTTGGGGCGCCTGTTCAGGTGGGAGGGGGACCTGGGGGGAATAGCGTGATTCTCCCACGTGCTATGTCCCCCTGGTGAAACTCCTCACTGTCAGGTGAAAAGAAGTGACTGGCGACTCCACATGTATTGGAGGAGACGTGGTAGTCCGCAGCCCTCCCCGGATCGGCAGAGGAGGTGGAGCAGCGACCGGGAAAGCTCGGAAAATAGGGTAATTGGCTGAGTTGTTTGCTATATAACATTGGATGTACTGACAACTATCACTGGATTACTTTGATACTGAAGAAAATTTCTAAATGTGATGAATCCCAGGCAAGTTCTAAAGTTATAAGGAGCTTCTTTTTTCTCTGACTTCTAAGTAGATTTATGGCCCTTCATTTGCAATGGATGTCAAACATAACTGTATTCTTGGAAAGTGTAAGTCACACTGAATCTAAAAATATGTGTATCATGTCTGTGTGAACAAAGAAGTAGGAAAAGGGAACAGAGTGACCAGGAGTACGTCAAATAACATAATAACATATGCCCATGTTGTTTACTGTACTATGCTATTCCCTAAAGAAACCTAATATAATTTGAGTAAATGTTCTTCTGTTGGCCTAATATTCAATTCAGAGTACCAAAGATCACATTTACTTGGCATTGTTGGGGTTGGCCTAATATTCAATTCAGAGTACCAAAGATCACATTTACTTGGCATTGTTGGGGATCCTTGATTTGCAATGATAGCAGCCCAGATTATTATGGCATGGATTCAAATGTAGCAGATTTGCCATCTTAATATTCATCCTATGAACTATGCTCCATCATCCATCCCGCTTATCCTGCTCTCAGGGTCACAGGGATGCTGGAGCCTATCCCAGCAGTCATCGGGCGGCAGGCGGGGAGACACCCTGGACAGGCCGCCAGGCCATCACACAGGGCCCACACACACACACACACACACACACACACACACACACACACCTAGGGACAATTTAGTAATGCCGATTAACCTGACCTACATGTCTTTGGACTGTGGGAGGAAACGGGAGCACCCGGAGGAAACCCACGCAGACACAGGAAGAACATGCAAACTCCACACAGAGGACGACCCGGAACGACCCTGAAGGTTGAACTACCCCAGGGCTCGAACCCAGGACCTTGCGGTGAGGAGGCCGCGCTAACTGCGCCACCGTGCCGCTTCTGCTCCATCATAGTATAACAAAAATAGGTTTCAAGAATAACAATGCTGTTTACGCCAAAGTCCTACCCTACTTCTGTTATGTAACTTAAAAATAGTAAGATCAGATAATTTTTGCCTCTTTTTGAAAATTAGTCATCCTCCACATTTTTTGTGTTATAGTTACATAATGATGAAGACATCTGGAAGACAATTAGATGCAAAGTAAGGCTCTACAGGATTTTTTTTTTTCCTCCTGGGCAACGATCATGTTTTTCCTAAATTATGTACAGATTTTTAGGCATTCTATTATCTCAAAGGACTTGAAAAATAGTGCACATAGTAGCTGCCTTCAATGGGGGAAAAAATCTCCCTGGGGGGAGCATGCCCCCGGGCCCCCCTAGGTTTGGGCTAAGCCCGAATGTTTACAACATCTGGCTCTGCCCCTAGATGAGACATGTCTAACTCACACAGTGATATTTTATAAATTGACACAAATGGTACAGGGACAACAGAGACATAAAAGACATACAATAGACAGGCTATGCATGTCACTCAATGCATTTGAATCCTTCTTTTCATATTCATTCACTATGTCCATAGCAGTTTGAAGAGGGAGGTGTGAAGGGTGTCAAGATATTCTGCACAGAACAAGACAATTAAATAGAAACACACTTATAAACCATAGAAAATAAGTAAAGACAACTGGTCAGTTAGGGAAAACTAGGGACGTGTATTCCTGGTTTTTCATATTTAGATGTCTGATTTTTTTCTGGAAACCTGGCTGGCTGGTAAAAATCATGAAAGTGAATGGCGACCCTTGGAGTAAACTAGGATTTTTGACCACAAGGAACTTCAAGGATGAGCGGTGTGGATAACTGGCAAGTATTTGGTTATTGCAAATGTGTACCTCTTTCTACCACTTGGTGGCACTTTATTCAATAAAAGTGAAGGTCAAAAACCACAGGCAATAACACATGTGTGCACACACACGCACGCACGCACGCACGCACGCACGCACACACACACACACACACACACACACACACACACACACACACACACACACACACACACACACACACACACACACACACACACACAGGCTACCTGTAGTTTGGAGGCTCCTCCCTTGATGAACCCACAGATGATCTGTTCAACCCTCTCAGGGTCTCTGATATGGACCGTGCTCTTCTCAAACTGAGGCATCTAAACAGACAAGAGAGAGAGAAATACATACACAGAATGACAGTCAGATGGACAGATACACACACAGACACACAGTCCAATACACAAAACACATTCATCAGTCCCTGATATTACAACTGCACATTAACTCTAGCTGCCCAGTAAAACCATTGCCTCCTACTGTCAGAGAACGACTGCACCTTCTGCCCACAGATACAGGCCCCCCATTCTCTCTGGGCCCTGGACTCTAACCTGCCTTTTGTTTCATCTCTAATTATGACTGCTTCTTTTTCTGCTATGCATAATTTTAGCAGGACTGTGTAACAATGTTGGAGGGACACTTTCCAGACAGAAACGTCTTAATGGAGTCTTCCTGCCAAACAAGGCATTCCTTTCTGAGGTGCTTGGAGCACAGTGTTGTGCGACCTCGTCTCTTGGACAAATAAATAAAAGCTCTACTTTGCATAAACTTAAAGCACCCCTCCACTCAAAAATGTGTTTTTCTTATGTTTGTGTCCCCTAAAATGTCTGACCTTGACTATAATGACTTGTATCTGTGCAAAGCTTGTCACTTGAGCGATGAGATTCCTCTTCTGGAAGAGGAGTTGTCTGTGCACTTCCCTAAAATCTGAGTTTCAAATGTACCTCGGCAAGCTAGATTTGGTACATCACAAATCCGCAAGCCAAATGCTATCTAATATGCAATGCAGGGTGGGCAAAACAAAACCTGCACAGAGCGCACTTGTCAGTACAGAGAGCTATCCCTCGCCGGCAATAACGAGCCACAGCAACCCTGTCCAATTTACTCTTCTTCTTTTTGCAATCGGTTTCTGGTTCGAACATTTATGGCCGAATTGCTCCTATATTACCACTTGCTATTGTACATGTTACAAGTCCCAGGGGGTTGGGATCCCATGAACAGGTAATACTTGTGGACAACCTGTTAGGAACAGGGGAAAAAGAGAAGTAACGAGGAGGGACAGTGTTTGCTGTGTTCTTTAGTTCTTCTCGTCAGCACCTGAAGCAAGACGGCAGCTTTCGACGCTACCTAGCATAAATTCCCTCTCTGACAGGGCCCCCCTGAGGTGAAAACTAGAGCAGCATTCATTTGAAAGTATTGGTAGACTAAAAATCAAACAAAACAATCGTCAGGAAAATAAAAAGTATATTAATTCAGTATATCACAAAATTGTGACCATACATTCAGTGGGCATCACATGCTCCCCAACAACACAAATGGCTCCTGACATAATAACTCTCCAGACCGACTTACACCCCAAATGTCTGGTAACAATAAGCATTCAAGGTAAGTTTCTATACTTAAGACCCATATGTGGGAATACTGTAAAGCATTACTGGTGGGTAGGGTAGTGTTTGGTATGGTAACGTCTGATATGGATGTGTGAAATGATAAGCTGGTACTGCTGTCAGTGTGATTATGGGGGTCAGGGTAGGTGGAAGAGGCCCGTCTTCACATGTAGGCTCAACACACTGTTCCTGCTCGCCATAACCCTCTGATAGCTCAACCTCCTCAAGTGGGTCGTCCTCTATTATTTCCTTTCCAGTTCTCTCATTTCCTTTCCAGATGTCTCCACTCCAACTCTTTCCTTTTCTGTTGCAGGTTCAGTGTGACTAGGACTTCGAGGATTACCGGTAAGTACATTGTTCTCCTGTCTGTATCCACTTTCTGCAGGCATCTGCAGCCAGTATGGGTACCTGGGAGTTCCATCATCATCCAAGTCTGTCTCGCTCTGTTGGACAAGTGGCATTTCGCTCTCAGTCACTTTGTGTCTATTATTTCTCCTTTTCTTTCTAGGTGCTGGTGGCTTTACTCGTGCAGGTAAGTCTGCAGGTAGGTCGTTAACCAGATGTAGCAGGTTTTAGTGTAGGACACGTGACCTTGACCCATATGTCTCCGAGACCACTCTGTACACCGGACTGTCGTCGACTCTTTCCTTTACAACATAGACTGTGTTTTCTCATTAAGCCCTTAGCCTTCCAGGTCCACCTCTCTCGCCCAGATTATGTACAAGAACTCTGTTGCCTGGTTGCAAGATGGCCCCCCTCACATGTTGGTAAGATGTAAGAATGTAAGATGGGGTTTAGAGTTTGCAATTAGTTGGGGGTAGCAGACTAGATGTTCTAAATACACACACACACACACACACACACACACACACACACACTTTGGAGTAGTGGGGGGGTCTTGAGGGGGGATAAGGAACAGCTGATGTTTTGGAATTCAACACTGTTATATAACGAGGCAAATTACCACCCAAACAACCCTACCCCCATTCCCCCAGGGAGATCAGGGCAGATTTTCTTTTTTTGGGGGGGGGGGGGCTAATGTTTGGTATCCATCGGTGTTGGATAACAAGTAAAATTACCACCCAGACTTCCGGTATGGCGACCGAAGGAAGCAGATGCACAGAGCAGCTCCTGAGCGATTTCTTAAACCCTTACTAGTCATGTCATCAGTAAACCTTGAATGTACTCAGTGTTGCAGGAACGGGCTACAATATGAATTTCAATAATGTCTGGCAAAAATAAGACCGGCGCCCAAAGAGGAAAAACTACGATCACGTACCCTACCATGCCTCCAGAGACTAAGCTAAAAACGGTTACTGCACCTGAAGTAGCTAACTCCACTCTGACAATTGCCAACCTCATAGTTGAACTGGAGAAGAATAGAGCAGCGATTTCTGCTGAAATACAAGCTTCGCTGTCTCCTATTCAAATGACCTTAAATGCGGTTCGAATCAAGGATGGAGGATTTGGGCTCTCGTATGATTGCAATGGATACTGCCCTCTCCGACCATAGTGACGGGCTAATCAGCATTGAAACACAGCCGAAACAACTCCAAACTGAAAACAGTCAACTTAAACACAAGACAGAAGACCTTGAAAATCGCTCTCATCGAAACAACATCACAGTAGTTGGACTACCCGAAGGTTACGAGGGACGTTTGGCCACAGATTTTAGGTCTACATTTTTCATTGACATATTGCAAGACAAATCGTTCACCTCACCACCAGAGCTTGAAATGGCACACCGCACGTTGAGAGCAAAACCAGGGGAAGGGGAAGGAGAACGGCCTCGACCCAAGATCATTCGCTTTCTACGCTACAAACAGAGGGACTAGGTACTTGCCCTAGCGAGAAAACGAGGTCAACTTGCATATCAGGGTCAAGGACTCTTTATTTTTCCAGACATGAGCAGCAAGCTGGCCAAGAAGCACACCACATTCCTCACAATCAAGTCCAAACTCTACAAGAGAGGTATTAAGTTCACACTCCGCCATCCAGCTGTACTTACACTAACACATCAGGGCGGGGAGCACAAGTTTCACACCGCAGAAGAGGCTGAAACGTTCTACAATCAACACAAGCCTGCAACGTACACGGCTCCTGAAATACTGCTCAGGCTTTCCTATTTGGTCCGGGACATGCATCAATTATATTAATAATTAAATAATTACAGGTGTCACGGTGGGAAGCTGATTTGGCAACCGTACACCTCGGCCCTTTTTTGAAACTTGATTATTTCAACCCGGCAAAGCTCCTCGTTATAATGCTAAACTTTGACTTTGGATTGTGTACCTGTAGCATTGGAATATGGGCTTAGCATTAATTCTGGACACTACAATTTGACTTTTTCCCCACTGCCGCGCTCACTATAATATCAGCTTCCTTAAGCCCAGTACACGAAAAACGGAGTCACTTCAGACAACTACGTCATCCACTGAATACAGTAGACTACGTGAGACTTCTCTTTTTTCAAACTGCAGTCATCTCAAATTCAGGGAATACCCCAGTCTAGTATTCCCTTCAAATTATCTAGCACCAAGCTTAAATATTTAGGAATAAATATTACTATTTCTATCCACTGTCTATGTGAGGAAAATCTTACAGCTCTAACGGCAACGGTAAAAACGGATCTGCAGAAATGGAACAGCCTACCCCTCTCCCTAGCAGATAGAGTACAATCCATTAAAATGTACATGCTCCCCAGATACTTATTTCAATGCCTACCTATTTTTCTTTTACACATAAACACTTCTTTCGCCAGTTGGATCCAATAATTTCAAATTTTATATGGGGGGTAAAATCCCATGAATTCGGATATTTTTGCTCCAGAGGGGGAGGTTACAGGGGGGACTTGGTCTACCAAATTTTCAATCATATTACTGGGCCACTAACATGCATAAAATGCACTCTGGATCTCAGACACTGATGATAACTGGATTCAATTAGAAGCTAACTCTTGTCATTCTTCATCCCTAAAAGCACTGGTGTGTAGCAGTCTTCAATTTAAGCCGAGACAGCACTCCTCTAACCCCATAGTAATTATCACTTTGAAAATCGGCAACAATTTAGGCAACAGTTCAGCTGGACTTCGCTGCTCCTAGCTACACCTATCTGCAACTATCAACTCTTTCAACCAGCCAAGATTGTTTCAAGATTTGCCGTCTGGCACAGACAAGGCCTATCCTGCCTGGGTGATCGTTATGTTGATGGCCTGTTTGTTAGCTTTGCACAACTACGTTCCACATTCAAACTTGAACATTCTGTTCTGTTTAGATATTTCCAAATTCACAACTTTGCCAAATCCAACACCCCAGCATTTCCGCAGGCTCCGCCCACATCAGGCATTGACCATCTTCTTGCAGTTACTGACTTGCCAAAAGGCCATATTTCTTTTATCTGCAGCAACTCCCCTTGCTCTGCATAAGATCAAGACAGGCTGGGAGACTGAACTGGGTATCACTCTGTCCAATGATTGGTGGGACACTGCAATAAGTGCAGTACACTCATCCTACTCTTGTGCGAGGCTTAGTCTCATTCAATTCAGAGTCCTTCATAGGATCCATTTTCGTAAAGCAAGATTATTGAAGACTTACCCAAACCTCTGATATTTGTGACAGATGCTCTCAGGCACCAGCAGACTTGACTCATACTATGTTCTGGACATGCCCGAGTTTGACGGAATCCTGGGGGTCTTTCTTTGACCTTATATCGGAGATTTTGGAATTGAATTTGGACCCATCACCTTAAATTGCTATCTTTGGTGTCCCTGAGGAGGGAGTTAAAATTACTGCTAAACAAATTAATGTAATCTCCTTTGCCTCTTTAATTGCCCATCATCATATTCTCCTCCAGTGGAAAAATCGCTCACCCCCCCTCAAACATGTCCTGGTTACGGGACAATGTAATTTCTGACATTGGAAAAGATCAAATTTGCTGTCCGGGGCTCAGCTGAAAATTTTTACAAACACCGGCAGCCTCTTATCTCTCAATTTGAAACGTTGCACTCTATCCCATTGGACTAGAGCAGTGGATGTATGATTTGGTTTAAATAACTGTGTATTGTTCTGGGATATGCACGTGCATGCATATAAATATAGTGTGTATATAGGTACATTAGGCATGTGTTTCTGTTGGTAGGCATACGTGCAGGTATAACAATGTGCAAGTACATACATCTTGGACTGTGGCCTTGTGGGGTGCAGGTGGTTTTTGAGGGCAGACCGATATGTTGATTTGATGTGTTACCAATTGTCCATACCTTTGTTTTTTTTTATTTCTTTATGTTATACAAGTATTTTGTTATCTTTGCTTATTCAATTCACTCATTTATTATCACCATTATTATTGCTGTTGTGGTTGTTTGTGATGTTAGCTATTAGGAGGGAGACAATGTTTATTGGTGGCTTCTCTTTTATATATATATATAATATTTTTCTTTGTATTGTGTGTTTTTGTTGAGGTGCAGGGGTTGGGTGGGGTGGAAGGGTGGGTGGGGAAAAGAGAATATGAAAAATGGTGACCTGTAAACCCAGTATTGTGTTTATTATTTGCTCATTTTTCATCAACAAAAAAATATATATTAAAAAAAAATTACTACCCAAATACCACCGCTCACCCACATGTCTTTAACTCCCCCAGCATGAACAGGGTCAGAGGACAGAGAGAGTGAGAAACAGAGAGAGGCTGGATGACCTCACTAGCAGAAGAGAGATGAAAAGCAAATAAAAGGACATTCATAGCACTGATGCTATTGACAATTGAGCCATTTTCTGTATCAGATTTGAAAGTCTGTGTTTAGGTGTCCTGATGCATGCTCAGTAATGCAGGTAAGAAAATCGAAGATGGGTGAATCAGTTCATCCGGACACGACATTTATTGACAGATACATTTCATGACTCATCTAAGTGACCTCTTCAGTCATCTGTGTTTAGGTGAAGGCCATCCCTTCAGAAGTGGTTCTGTTTCGACTGAGGAGTGACAGGTACGCCTGAACAAACCAATTCACCTCTAAGACCAACTGATGAGGGTAGTTAGAATTCCTTTTTTCTCGAACTCTAGCAGCCTCATGCGAAAACCTTTGAGAATGACGATGGCGGCAAGTTTCAGCCTAAACCTTCAGGGTTTGCACAGAGATCTAATGAAGACTCAGACTCCTGTGTTTGGCCCCTGGGCAGCCATTGCTGGAGGGTCTACGCCCATTCAGCTGACAGGTTTACGGGGACTACCGAGAGAAAATCAGAAAGTCTTGCAAACAGACCCTGTCATGCAACTGTCAACAAGTCAATGCAAGAACACAATGAATGCAGATCCGAGCTAGTTAATGTGTGTTTAAGTGTTCAGTTGTCTGTACATGTGAATATATAAGGAGAGGCTCATTTTTAACACAAGTACATGATCTGACTTGCCCCACAGCTGTATTTACAAAACTACACTGAACATCTTGGCTTTATGCATTAGCCCTGGCTTACTATGCTGCAGGGACATCTACCCAAGTGTACTGCAGTGTGCATGGCTGTGTCTAGCAACAGGGATTTCTACTTCTCATATTTCCATTTTGTTGTTTTTTCATGTCGTCTATGATTTGGTATTATTTGTGCAAAGCAATCTGCATCACGAGTTGTTACTTTCACTTTTAGTTGCTTTGTCATCTGTTAAGTTTTCTGAGATACGCCCAGTGCCACCATATCAATGTTACCCGGATACACAACACCCTACCCCCACCCCCCTCACACACACACACACACACACACACACACACACCCTACTCACAATTGAAAACTTGCTTCAAATTCTTGATGCAAGAATATCTGCCATCTTACCTTCAAACCGTTCAATTTGCCTGTTTTGTTTTTTCGGGGGGGGGGGGTTGGTGTGAGCCCGCTCGGCAAATGAGGCACCGTTGTATTAAAAGCATACACATCAGTTAAAACTGTTAGAAGGTTTTTCCAGAGACAGCGTCGGCCATCAAAACACGCCGACATGAATACATTTAGAGGAAAGGAAGGCAAAGCTGAGCTGCAGGCGGTTTTTGCGGTGTTCTCCCCGTGTTCAGAACAAGCCTGCCTGCAAAACCTGAAAGTTCTGTACACAGAGCACGAAATGCACCACCGCAAAGGACTGGTTATGTCACATCTTGTGCCTTGGTTTACTGTTTAGCTGTTCAGCCAACACTCTTAATCTGGACAACTTATAATCAGACTGACAAAAGAAAAAGCTTTCATTGCCAAGTTTGTTCAACCAAACGAGCAACCGGTTAAAAAAATAAAATAAAAAGAGTTCAAAGGTCACCATCACAGTATCTACATTATGAAGAAGTATTCCTGTTTCTAGAATGACCTTGGGTGATAGAGAAGATGATGTTATCTAATTTCTGAATTTATATCGGAGTAAAAAAAAACGTGATATTTTTGGCATTTGTAGAACTTTTCTGTATTAGAAATAAAGTCTACTCAGTTACACACACACACACACACACACACACACACACACGCACGCACGCACGCACGCACGCACACAAACCCCTTACCTCAGCTCTGTAGTCTCGGGCAAAGGAAGAGTGGGGAAAACGTTCTCTCGCTGAAGATGGTTTATATAGCCACAGTTAAACAGGGGGGCGTCACTCAAAATAGATTACAGCAGATCACCCCACCCCTCCCCCTTGCAGAGGGACAGGCAAAACACAAGCATACATGCATACAGACACATGCACACACACACACACACACACACACACACACACACACACCAGAATTTGTGTGCTGCATTTTTACACAATTTGGATAATGCCATTATTTTCAGTCATAAAACTTGGTCTCACACACACACACACACAGTATAAATAGATGTGGAATGGGGCCAGTGTATAGACGTGGACATCTGTAACCCAGCCTTGTTCCAATTATTTGACCTTTGCCCCCTGGAGTGTGTGGGTGTGTGTGAGGGGGGGCGCTTCTAAAAATGATGCAAATATTGATCAATTATTGGAAGCACCCATTGCCACCAGCCAATCTGCGTTATCAATGGCAAACACATTTCACCAATACCGATGAGCATATCCATTTCAAACCATACCTCCCACTTTCTCTCTCTCTCTCTCTCTCTCTCTCTCTCTCTCTCTCTCTCTCTCTCTCTCTCTCTCTCTCTCTCTCTCTCTCTCTCTCTCTCTCTCTCTCTCTCTCTCTCTCTCTCTCTCTCTCTCTCTCTCTCTCTCTCTCTCTCTCTCTCTCTCTCTCTCTCTCTCTCTCTCTCTCTCTCTCTCTCTCTCTCTCTCACACACACACACACACACACACACAACAATAGAAACCACAGCTTTTTTGAGTATGGCAACTGTGTCACAGGGCGACATGATTGGTAACACTGTGCTATCATCGTTTACCAACTTGAAATTAAAATATTCGAAGCGCAAATTGTACTGTAACACAGAACAAAATTTAAGTGGATAATGGTTTTAGCACTCAATTCCTATCTAATTTGGTTATGTGAATGTAATAATCAAATATGTAGGCAAACATCTAGTCGCACGTCGGTGTCAAAGCATCAGACATGCTTGCAAACACAACATTTAAGCATAGCTCTAGCTTAAGAGGTCAAATTGGCTGAGATTCAAGGAGAAGACCCAGAGAGTTTGCAGTCATTACAGTCAGGGAAACATCACAAACAAAGCAAATGCATGTCTCACATGTCAACACACATATGCACACACGCGCACACTTTATATAATGGGTGGAATTTGGTCTTATCTCCCCTTGCTGTTTCAATAATTGTGATGGGTCACACACACACACGTGCAGCAGTCCTGCAGTAATCAGGTTATATGGGTTCTTCAGTGCAAAGACAAATACAGCACAGTTTTATAGAACAGCAACACGTGGGTGCAAACCAGTCGACACATCTAGAAGTCTAAAGCCCAGCGCCACAGCGAGGAAAGCGGTTTCTTTTCTCTTCTGAGAGAAATGTCAATGTCCCCTCATAAGGATTTCAAAATCGCAAAGAAAGACACCCAAAGCTAGCATGTAAAGACAGAAAATTGCATCACTAGGGTGTATCTGATATTGCAGTGTTGATGTTGTTCCCACGACATCATAACTAATATGTTGCTCCTGGACCATCATTGCAACGGCCCAACCACGATGTTGCACTGTTGTGTGTTTGTGACTCGAGTAAAAAGACGGTTGTGGGATTAGGTTATGGGTTAGCATGGATTAGCTCTCGGTTAGGTTAAAGTTAGCTATTGGTTAAGGTTGGGGGGTAAGGTAAGTGTCTTTATGCATGCTTAATAATCGAGGTGAGGTAAGCACAAAGTTGAAAAGGTTCATCTGGGCACAGCCTTTATTGAGAGAAACGTTTCATCACTCTTCCAAGTGACCTCTTCAGTCTTGACAGAAGAGGTCGACTAAAGACTGAAGAGGTCACCTAGATGAGTGATGAAACGTTTCTCTCAATAAACATTGTGTCCAGATGAACTGATTCAACTTTCTGTGGTAAGGTAAATTTAAGGTTAAGGTTATGTTAGATTAGCTTTGGACTTTTTCCAATCTTTTTCCCCCTGTTGCAAAGGCACGACATTAAACCAACAGGATTGATCTGTTGCAATGATGGTTCTGGAGCAACATTAATTATGATGTTGTAGGAACACCACCAAAACGGCGATATCAGAGGGCCGGTGTCACTAGAGTCAAAAGTACAAGCTCCATAAGAGGCATGTGTGTGTTCACCAACAGCCATGGACACTACCCAACTGTCCGTGAGCAAGACAGTGAACCCTTTGCCCGCTAGTTGGTTGTAAATGCAAAAAAAAAAAAGTCTCCATCTCCTGGGATTTTATGGATGCATTTGTCAAAAAGAAATTAAATCAATAATGAAAAGATGTTATTAAGTATATATTTTCATAATATTCCACTTTTGACTTGGATTTCTTCACCTAATAATTGTAAACTTTAGAAAAGTTTCAGAGGCAGAGGAACACCTGAGTGCTGTGGCTCCGACTCTTGACCTTCCTACTGCTGGACTATAGGTCTTTGATACGTGATGAGATCTAAGATAACGCCGTACTATGGCAACTCGCTACAAGATTAGACATTCCCAACAGCTGGAAATCATGGGACTTGCCAACAGATTACCTATACCAAACTGGTACCACCATGGAGTAATGGCCGCAGACAGCACTGACAGAGGTGAGGTAAATGAGGTGGCGCCCTGGTGAGGCTACGATGGCGTTCTACCCAGCCCCGGATTCCCAACATACTGCTTTCTAATGTACAGTCACTCGACAACAAGCTGGACGAACTTCATTGCAGCATAAGCTCTCAAAGGGACATGAAGGACTGTTGTGTGTTCTGGTTTGCAGAGACTTGGCTGGGCCCTAATACACCTGAGAGGGCTATACAACCAGAGGGTTTTTATGTGCACCGCATGTACCGTTCCATGACAATTACTGGCAAGGTAAACGTAGGTGGTGTATGCTTCTTTGTTAACAATTCATGGTGCACTGATGTGGAAATAGTCTCTTAGTCCTGTTTACCAGTGTTGGAACAATTAATAATAAGGTGCAGACCATTCTATCTCCCAGGGGAATTCCCCTGCGTGTTGTTAACTGCTGTCGTCATATCACTGCAAGCTACTGCCGCAGAGGCACTGGATCAACGGTATGGAGCCATTAGCAGGCAGGACAACTTGCACCCTGAGGCCATTTCAATTGTGGCCAAGGATTTTAACCACTGTAACCTGGAATCTGTGCCAAGATTTTACCAACATGTCACCTGCCCAACCAGAAGCAGTAAGACTCTCGACCACTTTTACTCCATGATCAAGGCAGCTTACAGGCCTATCCCACGACCTCACTTACAGAAATCTTACCACCTGTCAGTGCTCTTGCTTGCTGCCTAGAAGCAGAGGGTGAGGTGCGTGCAGCCCACTATGAGGACAGCAGAGTGCTAGACTACAGAACACGAATCCAAACTTCAGGGATGTTTTGAATCAAAAGACTGGTCAATCTTTAAGGATTCAGCCACGAGTCTGGATGAGTATGCTGAATCGGTCACTGGCTATGTTAGATTCTGTGTGGATAACTGTATCCAAGTGTGGACTATTCACTCCTACCCCAACCAGAAGCCCTGGATTAACAGTGACATTCACCTGAGGTTGAGGGAGCGTATCTCTGCTTCTAAATCAGTGGACAAGGAGTGCTACAAAAAAAAAATCCAGGTATGACTTGGCATTAAAGTCACTAAAAGACAATATAGCAACAAACTGGAAAATGACTACAGTGGCTATGACTCGTGGCGCATGTGGAGGAGGCTGCAGGAGATTAAATCTAAACTCAGTATGGCTATCAAGACCTCTGGCATCTCTCCCGGATGAGTTTATCAACTTTTATGCCTGCTTTGACGCTCACAACAGGGACCCAGTGACAGCAGCACAGTGCCCACCTGATGAAGTCCATCTACAGGTAACAGAGGCTGATGGGATTAAAACTTTTAAAAGGGTTAAGCTTTGTAAAGCTGCTGGACCAGACGACATCCCTTCCCATGTCCTCATGGCATTTTACACTATCTCAGGTTTTTACTGACATTTTTAAGCTGTCCCTGTCATTGCGTGTGGTTCCACTGTGTTTTAAGAAAACAACCATGGGGGCTATACCTAAGAAAACACCCGTCTCTTGCCTTGATGATAACCGACTTGTTGTTTTGACCTCAGTTATTATTTAGGGCCTGGAAGGATTGGTTATGTCATATATATAAAATGTAAATTCCTGTTACCCATGACCCATTACAGTTTGCCTACTGTTCCAACAGAACTTTAGATGACACTATCCCACTTGCTCTGCATACTGCTTTAGTACACCTTGAAAAGAAAAATACCTATATCAGAATGTTGTTTTTATTGAATATAGCTCTGCTTTTAATACAATTGCACCATCCAAACTGGTGTTGAAACTGAGCGGTCTTGGTTTGGACAACTCTGTCTGTAATTGGCTATTTGATTTCCTGATATGCAGGCCCCAGATAGTGAGAATAGCTAAAACATACTCATCCACATGAGTTCTTAGGACCGGCGCACCTCAGGGCTGCTGTCTCTGTCCCCTATTGTACAGTCTGTTTGCACATGACTATATTGCCAAATATGACAACAACAGCATCATTAAATTTGCAGATGACACCAGAGTGATTTGACTAATAAGCTACAGTGATGAGAGGGCCTATAGGAGGGGAGCAGATGATTTTACCATATGGTACCATGATAACAACCTCTCAGACAAAAGAAATCATTGTTGACTTTAGAAAGATCAGAGAAAATCACATTCCCATTTCCATCAATGGGTCATCTGTTGAAATTGTGGAGTTTTAGATTTCTCGGTTTACACATCACACACAACCTCCCATGGTCTCTCAACAACAATTGCATCCTCAAGAAGGCAAAGCAGAGACTGTATTTTCTGAGGAGTCTTTAGAATTTTGGTATGAGTACCAAAATTCTTATGAACTTTTATTGCAGTACCATCGAAAGTGTCTTGACAGGCTGTATCATAGTGTGGTTTGGCAACCTGACTACTTCAAAAGACTTTAAAGACAGCAGCAAAAATCACTGGCATGTAACTACTACAACTTCACAATATTTATACCACTCACTGCAAAAGCAAAGCCCAAAACATCATTAAGGACACCAGCCACTCATAATCTGTTCTCGCACCTTCCATCTAAAAACTGTTACCAGAGCATCAAATTACACACCTCTTGTCGCAGTAACAGTTTCTTTCCAAAGGCTGTTCAAAGGTTGTTGAACAGCTGACGCACCCATATGCACCTTACATTGTTGCATTGGGCGGCACAGTGGGCCAGTGGTTAGCGCCGTTGCCTCACAGCAAGAAGGTCCTGGGTTCGAACCCCAGGCTGTCACAGGTCCTTTCTGTGCGGAATTTGCATTTTCTCCCCGTGTCTGCGTGGGTTTCCTCCGGGTGCTCCGGTTTCCTCCCACCATCAAAAAAGACATGCATGTTAGGCTAAATAATTCTGCCTGTGCCCCTGACCAAGGCAATGGAAAGAAGAACTGGAGTTGGTCCCCGGGTGCTGCAGCTGCCCACTGCTCCTATACAATAGGATGGGTTAAATGCAGAAGACAAATTTCACTGTAACCTGTACAATGACAAAATAAAGTGGCTTTCTTCTTTCTCTTATCATGTACTTTTCTATATTGTGAATATAATGTATGAATTCATCGTCTACATAGTAGTCTATGTAGGTCTGTAGTGGTTTTTTTTTGGGATGGTGTGTCCTTTGTCCGTGTCCTTTGTGTTAAGGCAGAAAGAGTCAGAGCACAAGAATTTCATTGTATTGCATTGCAATACACACGACAATAAATAGGCAGCACGGTGGCGCAGTGGTTAGTGCTGTCGCCTCACAGCAAGAAGGTCCTAGGTTCAAACCCTGGGGTTGTCCAGACTTGTGGGGTCATCCCAGGTTCTGTGTGGAGTTTGCATGTTCTCCCCATGTCTGTGTGGGTTTTCTCGGGGTGCTCCGGTTTCCCCCACCATCAAAAAGACATGCATGTTAGGGTTAATACTCCTGTCTGTGCCCCTGACCAAGGCATGGCAAGACAAACTGGAGTTGGTCCCTGAGCGCTGCACGGCAGCTGCCCACTGCTCCTAGCTACACAGCTAGGATGGGTTAAATGCAGAGGAAGAATTTCCCCAAGGGGATCAATGAAATAAAAAAATAATAATAAAATACAGTTGAATTTGAACTTAAGTACATATAGAAACAAATGGAGTATCTGATTCTGATTTTAAATGCCCAAAATGTCAAATGTTTGACCGACATGTACACTTGGTGATGCCAATACCGTATCTGTGTTCAACCATTACTCAGCTAATGTCCCATTTAACTTCCAGTTTGTGCAAATATAAAGCCTCCTGAGAGTGGACTTATTTTAGGGCTATACTAATAAAATTGACTTGAATGCATGATTATCTGGCTGAGTCACTGAATGCTACGTGATGAAAAGGTTTCCCAATGCACAGAAGTTGCTGTCGGCAATCTAGCAACTTTGCTCTACCTTTCTGATTCTGCACAACTGAATGTACAACCTTTGAACATATTTTAAAACCTCAATCTGAGTTCAGCTTTTGTTTACTTCTGCTCCTACTCCGTACAGTCTGTAGGGCTGTGTGCCATATGAAGCAGGCTGGAACATGAGAAAACGGGCTGTCCTCTTCCACAGAGGACCACCTTGCATGCCGCAGCACCTAAGAGGCGGCCAGTGTTGTCCAATTGCATTTCAGCAGAGTAGGAACACATCCCTGTGCCGCCTCTGCAAGGTCGCTTTTGTGCTGGGTTCGAAAAGGTACATTCCAACCAATCAGTGGAGAGATGGAAGGGGAGGATGAGCAGTTGAGCTCCTGTTTGGTGGAGCAACGCAGTGGTCCGATAATCTTCCTCTTATAATTGGGAAGCCTTTAGGTGGTGCTCCTCTCAGCTCTTGTGTCTCCAGACTTGTCTATCAAACAGAACCACACTGGGCTCACTGGAGTATTCTGTTCCATTTACTGTCTGAATACGGCAGCTCTGACCTTTACATTTCTATCAGTTGTATGTAACATGGCCGATCCGGGGACTGATGCTTCTCCTTCAGTTATGAGCCTCTTCGGGATTCTTTTGTGTCAAACACACAGTGTTGCACTCTAGTTTTGTTGTGCTTCGGCTGCTTTTTATGATTTTGTTTTAAATTCATTTGTTGCCAATAAGCTCAAACCCACTGTGAAACTTCAACCTCGCTGCAAGGCTTTGTAAAAGAAGCGGGGAGACGTCCGATTTAGGTCAGATATGAAACCCTTGTACAACCCAAACCCCCTAAGGCACAGCACATGTGTCAGGTGATGGGGAGGACTCCTGCTTGTCCCACTGCTCTTGTTCCCTCGAACATATACAAACCATTATACAAACCACTTTGCCCTCAGAGAAAACAGGTTCTGCCTGAGTTTAATGGATTCATCTGCTTCACACTGGAATCTGCTCCCAACAGCACTTGTGCAAAGAGAGGGAGATTTATGGCCCTCAGAAGACGGGTCACAACCTCTAAAGTGTGCAAACAAAATATTTTGTAATTGGAGATATCACAGGTTGCCAAATGTTTCACTGACACCTTAGGGACTTAGCATTTGCTTTTAGTCAGTGTCTTTTAAAATCAATACGACCTTATCATTTTTCAAATGTGTGTCAGCAAAGTCACAAGCTATAACTAGCAAAGAGGTCAACGGTGAGGGTGATGGCACGCTGACAGAATTCCTGTGAGTATAAAAGGATCATGTCGATAGAGAAGCTAGTTAAAGAAATAACAGAAATATGATCTTAGGAAAGTAGTAGGTGATCTTTTTTCCCCCCTTGGTTGTTAAAAACCCTCTGCTCTTTACAGCACTTCACAGCTCAGAGGGAGTTTTTGGTTTTAGTAGTTCAGATCATGCCTGCAGACACTGAGGCAGCGTCGCAATTTCATGAACATTTACAACCCCCAAAAACATCTGCAAGGGGGGAAAAAAAACTCAGATCAACAACTTTTCCATCGACTGTCAAACAGCCAGTCTTGACATTCTCCCAACATTCCTTTGAAATACTACCCACATTCAGCGGGCTCCCTCAACAACAGCAAATTAGAAAAAAGGTTGGAGATGGCTGCCGTGGCCTGGCCTTTGCTCGCTGAGGTCAAAGGTTGCAGAGACAAAATACAAGGTGTGCTGGTATTTGCTTTTTCATCTGACCCCTCCACACACACACACACACACACACACACACACACAGAGTCAGAAAATTTGTGGCGTCATCATGGTTCATGTGCTGCAAATTAAAACTATTGTGAAAGAAAGGGGAACATATGTACTGAACCGAGGACAAGGATAGTGGGGGTTGCTGCTTTTGAGTACTCACTGTCACCTATTAGCCCGAATTAGATTGACGTTTTTCTCCAGATAACAATAGATAAGGACCTATCAGTAGTCATGATAATGCTGGGTGTTGCACCAGTTGTGTTTAGAGGTAATACAAGTCTGGTTTAAACCTTATCCCCATTTCTGTCCCAATTCAGGGAAAAGTACGAAATAAATTCTATCATAATAACATCATCGGCTACGCTAGATTATTAGACTCCCAGTTAGGTTTTTTTGCTGTAATGTCACACATTCACTAGCTTGCTGATAGATTGTCACCACTGCTATATGAACCCGGGAAACCTCGGTGCTGCAGATCTTCTCTACCGGCGGGGGGTTGGGGTTGACCAGAACTCACACACACCATTCACTGGGCCTGAGCTAGCTCAGCGGCCCAATGATTGCAACATCAATGCCAACAAGCAGTTACAGATAATATCCGCCTGTACATTTTTGTATGATCATGTTTGTGTTGTAAGTTGTTTTTGTTTTTTTTGACAAGACTATCTGCCTGCCTGTTTGTGTAACTGATTATGTACTGTGTCCGCCTTTCTGCTGGCCTGCCTGCTGTCTAACAAACTTACTGTCACCAACTGCATTGCCTGTCTCTCTATCTGAATGATTGCCTAGCTGCTTGCCTGCCTCTCTCCAACTGCCAGCCTTCCTGCCTGCTGTCTTTCTGCCTCTCTGCATGTTTGTATGCCTTGCCCTTTTAGGTCTGGTGGGAGGACTCATATACCTTCCAGCCAAAACCGCTACAATATCACTGAACACATGGTGTCCTCATGAGGGTAACTACGGTTTACCAGGGCTCCTTCTGTTGCCCCTCCACACAGCCAGCTGCTTACTTCATCCTGGTGACAGCCGTCTGTTGGGCTACAGATTACTCAGTTTGGCAAAATCAGGACACACTCACCAAACTCAAAACTGCAGGCTTCAACCTTTTACTACTTTCTGCCCTTAGCTCCGACTTCTGACTTGAGGAACGGTTTGAGAACCACTGCTCTAGACCAGTTTCATGAGTTGATCCCAACAATCCCATTTGGGGACATTGGGTGTGGCCTCCCTCTCATCGAGAGCGACGTCAAGAAAGCACTTCAATAACAGTCATTTCCATCACAACAGCTGGCACATGCTAGCATCTTGCGCACAATGCCAGTGTCATGAGCACACCCGGTATCATGGGCGAGCCCACCCATCCAGGATTGTAACCTTCCCAGGAGAAATCAGCATTATTATAGTTATTTTCATATGTGTGTGTTAGTTGTGATTTATTATTATTATTATTGCTGTTATTTGATAGATATGCGCTTTATCCAAAATGTTTCTTTTGTATTCAACTACCTTGCAACATTAGTGTTTGGAAAATCATGTTTCTATTGTGGGATGAAAGCCTGAAAGAATTGGTTCTGTTTCTGATAATATGGTCTAAGTATGCCCTCTGCTGGTGATCCACTAGACTGGTTTTGAGTAGTGCGTAACAACGGGAGTGACGTCACCTCTGCGTATTGTTTTTTTCCAAGTCAGTACGACGCTTCACTTCAGCCAGTGTCTGGCTAGCTTCCAGCTTTAGGTGGTTAAAAATACTGGGTCTTTTTCAGTGTATGTTTGCCAGAGTAACAGATATGTGAGAGAGAGAGTAGAATACAATGTCCCCTGTGCTGCATGTCTTGCTTGTTTGATGGGTAGTGCTGTCCATGGTGCTGATGCAACTGTCACGACGTCACTGTTTTGTGACTTTGTTTTGCACTAATAACTGACTTGGGCCTCGGACTGTTTGTGTATGAATTGTAAGGTTTAATAGTGGGGGTGAGGCTACACTATCGGGACACAATTAATTCATATTGTCTGAACCAAAATTTAAGTGTCATTAAAATATACAGTAAATAAGCATTTTTCATAGTAGTCTTAACATATAATAATAATAATCCATCCATCCATCCATTATCCAAACCGCTTATCCTACTCAGGGCTGCGGGGATGCTGGATAATAATAATAATAATAATAATAATAACCTATTTATATAGCACTTTTCTAAAACAATGTTAAAGTGCTTCACAAAAAAATAAAATCAGACAAGACAAAAATAGGAGTAAGACCAAATAAGAGTAAAAATAAAAACAGTATAAATAAAAACAAATAAACATTTGTAAAGGCTTTTATAAAAAGAAAAGTTATAAGACGAGATTTAAAAGAAGCTAGAGACTTGGTTTGTCTTAGCTCAACAGGAAGAGACTGCCATAGTGTAACAAACCGAGACCTGGGAATAACCAGCAGGGCTCCATCTGCGGATCTTAGTGGTCAAGGGGGCATATACCAGGTCAATAAATCAGAAATCTGTGTAGGACCAAGACCATTTTAAAGCCTTAAACATGAGCAATACATTTTTAAAATCAATTCGAAACATAACAGGGAGCAAGTGTAGGAAGGCAAGCACAGGAGTGATATGGTCATGCCCCTTTGTCCCAGTAATGAGCCGAGCAGCGGCATTTTGTACATACTGCAGACGGTGGAGGGAGCCCTTGCTAATACCAGAATAAAGTGCATTACAATAGTCAAGCCAAGAATACATAAAAGCATGTACAACTTTTTGCAGATTGGCAACTGATAAAAATGACCTAATTTTGGAGATTAGCTTGAGCTGGAGAAAGCATGACTGAACGTGTTTGATTTGATCATCAAAACTGAGGTTAGCATCGACTATTACCCCAAGATACAAACATAGATCATATTGAACTATTCGTATGAATCTGCTATTGCATTAAAAAGTCTGGGGGAAAAAAAAGGGCCCACCCATAAAAACCAAACACCTGGCCGTTCATTTTCCTCTGGTGCCAGGACTGGACATGAGACTTGGGCTACAGTCACACATGCGCGAATACAGAGGAAAAACATTGGTGAATAAGTTATAGTTGTATACTGCAAAATATGAATTGATGTTATTTGTAAATTTTCCATTTATTTACGTTCAATGCCTGTCTCTCGACTCACTGCCAGCCAGGCAGCATGTCGCTCATGGGGCAGTTGTAGTTTTTAAGGGCAATGTCATACAATACTGGCTGGTTACACACAGCAACAACCAAAGCCTCCTCAGTTCTGGCTCCCTAAGAAAACTACAGCCAATTACAGCCAAGTGGGGCCAGCCACACACACACACACTTCTTTGCTATTGGTTGACGCTGCAAATTCGCCGGTCAAACTTCACCAAAGTTGGAACTCAATGCGAAGCAAAGACGCAAATTTTCTTCACCACCAAAAGCAAATGTTTTATTCACCCCTTCGCTCATACAGAATGGAAATGTACAGGAGGTGAATATTCGCCAATGTTAATTTCGCGCATGTGTAACTGTTCTATAATAGTGTTTTCACCATTCACCACTGCCACCATTGCTTATCATTTTGCTGCACTGCATTTTGACATCGTGGCCCCTCTAAGGGCTTTTAAATTCTCAAAGGCTGAAACATGTCGAGTTATTTTCTTCTCCTGCAGGTACACCATGTTCCAAGGCCCCCCAAGCATGGCTTTGAAAGATATTTCAATGTGAGGCCACGTGAAGGTCACTGAACAGTTGCTCATGTTCTCTCTTGCAGTCAAAAAGGTGAAATGCACAAGCAGGCTCTATGGTCACTGGTTCACACACGGATAAACAAAAAGTTAGAGAGGCTGGTTGGTGCAGAAGATACCCAGACCCACTGATTAAAAAGATTTCAATAAAGCTCAATAACCTTGTCCACTAAGCAAGTTTAATAGCCTAAACTGTCCATTAATAGCCACTGGCAACTACTATGTGTCCTGTAAACGTGCTCTTGAGTCCAACTGTGAAATTCATCCATACCAATTTTTACATTGATGAGAGGATCCTTTACACCCAACATGAATTCTCTACAATCGCTAAATGTTTAGCTACACCTTGTTAATTGGAATAGGCTACCTCAATGATATGCCAATATAATAATCTAACAGGAACTAGACCGGATACGCTGCATGTAAGACAATTTCATTGTTCAAAACAGATGGTAAATTTTGATCTCTGCAAAATTTAAGTTCCTGGCTACTCAGTATACCATCGCTGGGTGAACCTAAAGATTCTGTAAATTTAGCACATCTTAGCCCTAAGAGATTTTTTTTTTTTGAATTGCATTTTCACTATATCATATTTATCTCACCGGCATTTCTCTGCGATACACTGTAGTGGTATTAAAAGTAGTGGTAGAAGAAGATGAACAAGAAGTAGATCATTATTATTTGAGGGACACAGGGGGTTAAACATATTAACCCAACCACTGAGGATGCACAAGCCAGTGCATTGTTAGTGCTGGTCCCAAGCCCGGATAAATGAGGAGGGTTGTGTCAGAAAGGGCATCCAGCGTTAAATCTTTCCCAAATCAAATATGCAGATCATAAATCAGATTTCCTTACCGGCTCGGTCAAGGCCCGGGTTACCAACGACCACCACCGATATTGTTGGCCAGCAGGGTGCCACTGGAAACTATGCTACTGGTGGATGAAGAAGGAGAGGGGAAAAGCATGTCCAGAGGCAGCGGGAGAGGAGGAAGGAAGGGTAAGAGTGTAAAGGTGAGAGTCGGAACTTTGAATGTTGGCACTATGACTGGCAAAAGGAGAGAGCTGGCTGATATGATGGAAAGAAGAAAGGTAAGCATACTGTGTGCAAGAGACCAGGTGGAAGGGGAGTTAAGGCCAGGAGCATCGGAGGTGGGTTCAAACTCTTCTACCATGTGTGAATGGGGGGAGAAATGGGGTAGGGGTAATTCTGAAGGAACAGTATATCAAGACTGTGTTGGAGGTGAAGAGAGTGTTGGACAGAGTGAAGCAGATGAAGCTGGAAATCGAAGGGGTGGTGATGAACATTATCAGCACATATGCCCTGCAAGTTGGGTGAGAGATGGAAGAGAAAGAAGAATCCTAGAGTGAGTTGGATGAAGTGGTGGAGAGTATACCCAAGGGGGAGAGAGTGGTGATTGGAGCGGACTTCAATGGGCATGTTGGTGAAGGGGACAGAGGTGATGAGGAGGTGACGGGTAGGTATGGTGTTAAGGATAGGAATGTGGAAGGACAGATGATGGTGGGTTTGCAAAAATGAAGAAATGGCTGTGATGAATACATATTTCAAGGAGAGGGAGGAACACAGTGACGTATAAGAGTGGATAAAAGTGCACACAGGTGGACTATATCCTATGTAGGAGGTGCAATCTGAAAGGGATTGGGGACTGGAAGGTGGTGACAGGGGAGAACGTAGCTAGGCAGCATCAGATGGTGGTCTGTAGGATGACTTTGGAGACCAAGAAGAAGAAGAGAATAAGGCAGAGCCAAAGATCAAATGGTGGAAGTTGACGAAGGAAGACTGTTGTGTGGAGTTCAGGGAGGACTTAAGACAGGCTCTGGGTGGAAGTGAAGAGTTGCCAGATGGCTGGGAAACCACTGCAGAAATAGTGAGGGAGACAGCTAGGAAGGTACTAAGTGTGTCATCAGGACAGAGGAAGGAAGACAAGGAGACTTGGTGGTGGAAAGAGGAAATACAGCAAAGTATACAGAGGAAGAGGTTGGCAAAGAAGAAGTGGGGTAGACAGAGAGATGATGAAAGTAGACAGGAGTACAAGGAGATGTGGTGTAAAGTGAAGAGAGAGGTGGCAAAGGCAAAGGAAAAGGCATATGGTGAGTTGTATGAGAGGTTAGACACAAAGGAAGGAGAAAAGGACCTGTACTGATTGGCTGTACATAATCCAGAAAGGGCCAATGTGGGTGCGGGTCTTTTTTCCAACCAAGCAGTTACACACCTGATTCTATTAGTCAACCAATAGCCTTTGCTAAGGACCTTGATTTGTAGACTCAGGTGTATAACTGTTTGGTTGGAACAAAGACCTGCACCCACACCAGCCCTTTCTGGATCATGTTGCCCATCCCTGGGCTAGACAGAGTAACCAAGCTAGGAAGGATGTGCAGCAGGTCAGGGCAATGAAGGATAGAGATGGAAATGTGCTGACAAGCGAGGAGAGTGTGTTGAGAAGGTGGAAGGAGTACTCTGAGGGGCTGATGAATGAAGAAAATTATAGAGAGAGAAGGTTGGATGATGTGGGGATAGTATATCAGGAAAGTGTGATGGATTAGCAAGGAGGAAGTGAAGGCAGCTATGAAGAGGATGAAGAGTGGAAAGGCAGTTGGTCCAGATGACATACCTGTGGGGGTCTTCAGGAGAGATGGCAGTGGAGTTTTTAACTAGATTGTTTAACACAATCTTGGAAAGTGAGAGGATGCCTGAGGAGTGGAGAAGAAGCATACTGGTACCAATTTTCAATAATAAGGGTGATATGCAGAGCTGTAGTAACTACAGAGGTATAAAGTTGATCAGCCACAGTATGAAGATATGGGAAAGAGTAATAGAAGCTAGGTTAAGAGGAGAGGTGACGGTTAGCGAGCAGCAGTATGGTTTCATGCCACAAAAGAGCACTACAGATGCGATGTTTGCTTTGATAATGTTGATGGAGAAGTATAGAGAAGGTTAGAAGGAGTTATATTCTGTCTTTGTGGATTTAGAGAAAACATGACAGGGTGGTGAGAGAGGAGGTGTGGTATTGTATAAGATAGTCGGGAGTGGCAGAGAAGTATGTAGGAGTGGTGCATGATATAATATGTATGAGGGAAGTGTGACAATAGTGAGGTGTGCCGTTGGAATGACAGATTGGGTTCAAGGTGGAGGTAGGATTACATCAAGGATCGGCTCTGAGCCCTTTCTTGTTTGCAATGGTGATGGACAGGTTGACGGACGAGATCAGACAGGAGTCTCTTATGACATTTGCGGAAGACATTGTGATCTGTAGCGAGAGTATGGTGCAGGTTGAGGAGAGCCTGGAGAGGTGTAGGTATGCACTGGAGAGAAGAGGAATGAAAGTCAGTAGGAGCAAGACGGAATACATATGTGTGAATGAGAGGGAGGACAGTGGAATGGTGAAGGTGCACGGAGTACAGGTGACGAAGGCGTATACGTTTAAATAGTTGGGGTCAACTGTCCAAAGTAACAGGGAGTGCAGAAGAGAGTGCAGGCAGGGTAGAGTGGGTGGAGAAGCATGTCAGGAGTGATTTACGACAGAAGGATATCAGCAAGAGTTAAAGGGAAGGTTTACAAGATGGTAGTGAGACAACCTATGTTGTATGGTTTGGACATGGTGACACTGATTAAAAGACAGGAGGTGGAGTTGGAGGTGACAGAGTTGAAGATGCTAAGATTTTCTTTGGGGGTGACAAAGAAGGACAGGATTGGGAACAAGTATATTAGAGGGACAGCTCAGGTTGGACGGTTTGGAGACAAAGCAAGAGAGGCAAAATTGAAATGGTTTGGACATGTGTGGAGGAGAGATGATGGGTATATTGGGAGAAGGATACTGAATATGGAGCTGCCAGGGAAGAGGAAAAGAGGAAGGCCGAAGAGGAGGTTTATGGATGAGGGAGGACATGCAGGTGGCTGGCGTGACAGGAAGATGCAGAGCACAGGAAGAGATGGAAATAGATGATCCGCTGTGGCGACCCCTAATGGGAGCAGCCGGAAGTAGTAGTAGTAGTATTAGGGGGTTAAACCTATTACAAGAAATAATATAGCCCTGACCTTTAATCTCATTTGCGAATGGCTACTTTTAATGTTGGTGAAAAGGGAACTTTCAGCCACCATCAATTTTGTTCAAATTTTAAAAATGTCTGATATTAAAGATGTGACTTAAAAGGCATTAAACAAAAGTTTCAATTAAAAAAAGCACCATTAAAGCTGCATTAAGATCTCTGACCACTACAGGACAGGCAGTAGTGCTACAGAGACTCCAAAAAAAAAGACACACAGCTAAGTGACTCCTCATCCCTCCTTTCTTTTCACTACGCTGGCTGAAGTGTAGCAAACGGCACACTCACTATCCATTTTTCCAACTGGATAGTGCTTGAAGAGGACTCAAAAGTGACGCCCATGCTGCTCCATTTCTTCTGCACATGTAAGTATGCAATCGTTCACGAAAATGTTCCCCTATGAACTTGCTAATTTCATACATATTTCTATGTTATTGTGCTTGCATCCTTTCTGTCTGTGATTGTCCACAGGTAACTTCACCCTAGACCGTGTTATGAACATGAATCCTTTCACATTAAAGGGAGTCATTTGATTCACGGGAGTCCTCTGATTCACAGTTAAGATAAAAAAAATATTGCTTAATGCAGCTTTAACTACAATGAATAAAACATGCTCAAAAAGCTCGGTATAGGGGCACCCCGGTGGCTCACTGGTAGAGTGTGTACCACATAAGGCTGAGTCCTTACTGCAGCGGCCTGGGTTCGAATCTGGCTGGAGCCCTTTTCTGCATGTCATCCCCTCTCTCTCCCCTGCCTTTCTTCTCTCTCTCTCTCCTATCACTATCAAATAAAATGCCATAAAAAAAAAAGCTCTGTATAACTTGGTCAGATCTGCCTTATCAGGAGTGTGTGGATGTAGACCAATCACAACATGACTGACAGTGGCATTTTGCCAGCAACCCAAAAAACACAACTACACATTCGTCAGTAACAGCTAGTTAGTGCTCTGCTAGCAACGGCAACATTAGGTAGGATCGGCACATTTCAGTCAAACATGTTTGAACTGACAGATACCGATTTTACTGAGGATTAACCAGAGGTCCTGTAGTCAAAAAACAGACAATTTCATGGGACTCAAACCAGTCACTGAATGGTGAGTTAAAAGGCTGAATGTACATGACAGCTAAGCTTGCATTAGCTATCCAAGATACATGATCTAACTGACCTTTCTGCACATTTACAACATGAATGCATAGTCATGAGTAAGAGTGTGTTGTTTTAGTGTTCAGGGATGGGCAACATGATCCAGAAAAGGCCGGTCTGGGTGCAAGTCTTTGTTCCAACCAAGCAGTTACACACCTGATTCTATTAGTCAACCAATAGTCTTTGCTAAGGACCTTGTGCTTATAACTTTTCTTGTGTTCTACAATGGTTGCACGTTTTTGGACTACTTTCTTTGTGCACCAAAGGCGTAAGTAACTACCTGTCTCACTGAAGTGGGTTTAAGACAATGCTGACGGATAAAAGTGTATTACCTAACAGTCCTGCCCAAAGCAGATTAGTGAGAGAACAGAGAAAATGTGTTATGCAGAAATCGCTCATTTGGCATGGGTAAGTCTGTTCTTCCCTTTGCAATTCGATGTATGTTCATGGAGGAGTCGGGGCCCTAGTTTATAACAAGAAGCTGATCAAAGAATGTTTTCAGGCTGTACTCACTACAAGTCTCTCTGGTTTTCAGAAATTGAAAAAAAACTTACGAGTTTGTTTCTAGTTGACTCCTCTGTATTCAATATTAACAAGGAGTTAATATTTTCTAGGCCTTAGGGGCCATGAAACTGACTCGTCATTAACCACACGTACTTTCAAGTTACGCATGAAAAGCTAGAGCTGTTTTCCATGGTTTTTTCACCCCCAGGACATCTTCAATATACAACCGGATGTTTGAACCCCATCTACGAGGCACAGGCATCATCAAAAACAGATGGTCAGAAGGTCCCAGGCAGAGGTCTCACATTCCAAGAGTCTCAACCAGAGCCTTCCTTTTTTCTTTTGCTGGACTGCAACAGCGTGGCCAGCCCTACAAACGCAGTCGTCTGAGTGAGTGATGGAGTTTCACCATTGGTTGGAAGGCCGAGTTGGGGTTTCCCCATTGGCCGGTTAACTTTCAAAATGAATCAACATACCATGAAAAGTTTTCCCTTATGTCATCAGTTGTTCACGGAACCAATGGCAAAACAGCCACTTTTTAAATATCCGTCCATCCATCCATCCATTATCCAAACCGGGGTCACGGGGATGCTGGAGCCTATCCAAGCAGTCATTGGGCGGCAGGCGGGGAGACACCCTGGACAGGCCGCCAATCCATCACAGCCATTATTTTCAGTTATAAAACTTGGTCTCTCTCTCTCTCTCACACACACACACACACACACACACACACACACACCTAGGGAAACTTAGTATGGCTGATCCAACTGACCTACATGTTTTTGGACTGTGGGAGGAAACCGGAACACCCGGAGGAAACCCGCGCAGACATGGGGAGAACAAAGTCCACACAGAGGACAACCCGGGACGACCCCCAAGGTTGGACTACCCCGGGGCTTGAACCCAGGACCTTCTTGCTGTGAGGTATTTTAAATGTAGTCGCACAAAAACAGCCGTTTAATAAATGTAATCGTGGTCCAGCCATATACTAGGTTTTAACCTAGTCCACTGTGGCTGGGGCATTCCAAACTTCATGAGCCACAAGGGTTTTCCAAATTATGTTTGGTTACATGCAAATGCTGGTAAATTTAAATAAAAATGTTCATCCTTTTACCATCCAACTAATTTTTGAACAACACAATACAAAAAAAAAAATGCGAACAATACCATCAACGCACAGTTAGTTACATGTAGGAATGGCTGGCAGAGTGCCGAACCAAGACTTTTTTTTTCTTTTTGCCTGGTGCCTTTGTTCCACACAGACATTAACCAGAGCAGCTATTACCAGAGTGTTGCAGAGAGAAATTCAAGAGGCTATTTCTAGAGGTGAGAACAGGGCTGTAGTGCAGTGAGGTCCAACAAAATTCAGTGTCTAAAATAGTACCTGGAGGCCAATGGGAAAAATGAAAAAAGAAAAAAGCTATATCTTGCTCAATATCAACCCTAACCTTGTGATATAAAAAATATACCACAAAATGGCAGGAAAATGCATGAGACATTACACAGATTTGTCCTTGCATTATATCTTCTTCTTTCAGCTTATTCCCTGTTTCTCAGGGGTCGCCAGAGCGGATTTTATGGTTTCCATCGGTACCCCATGAGCGCACAGCACCAATGATGGCCATTCTCAACCCGGGCCTTGATCGATCCGGTATGGTCTTGTCAATCCCCATACTGATTCGGCAATATTTTGCGTCAGATGCCCTTCTTGACACAACCAATAACCCTATATCCATGCACAATATACACAGTATAAAAACTGTCCTATCAAAAACCACCTTTGGGATTCTACCACAATATCTCTTCAGCAGCACATTTAAGGCATTTTCTTGATTTCAGTCCAGAAAGCAGAAGTAATGACCCATTTGATTGTGCCGTCTCATCCAACATGGTGGTAGGTGTCCCTCATGAACACTGCAAGCATTGCATGATGAGGCTTGTGCAGGCAAGGGCCAACCTTAGACTAACATTACCCTCTTTATCTCAACAGCCACACAAATATACATTAGATATTTTTCTGACAGTTATCTGGCATTCTTATTTGGACCAAAAGCCTTGAATTACATAACCTGTTTTGTTGTCCAAGAAAACTACATCGCTGGGACCTGGGCAATGGTCGCTACTGACATATCTTTGACATCTTTGGCATTTAGCTGATAGGTTTCAAATTCCTGAAACATCACACAGTCGAGCAATACAATGAGTGTAAGGGTCAGAGTCACAGAGTATCCCTGAGGTCACAGATCATATCCCTGTGACCCCAGATTGATTACATCAATCTGAAGTGACAGCAAGTTTGGAAAATCAATCAATCAATCAAGTTACATTTCAAATGAAGACAATAAAGCTAGAGAGTGTGATTGTTTTTTTCCCCCGTTCTTTCAAAACATGAGCAGAGTGGGGAAAGATAAGGAAGATATCGGAGATGACATGATTCAGGAGGCGACCAAGAGGCACTTGAAAAGATGACGTCACAGACATAATACAGCCTAGCAGTGTTGACAAAAAGGTGATGTAACACGCACACTCCCTACTGTGGATGTCCATGAGACACAGTTGATGCTCTCAAATTGAGATGACATAATGATTGGGTTATTTATTGGCGTAGTCTCAGGCTGGGAACTTTGGGCAAGCCAACAGCCAAATGAGGGCTAATTTTACATTTGGCTGTAAGGATTGCCAACCTGTCAGCCAAGAAAACACCTCATCACTTTTGAATACGTACACACTGGTTAGCCAAAACATTAAGACCACCTGCCTAATATGCTGTTGGTCCGCCGTGTGCTGCAAAAACAGTGCTGACCCACCGAGACTTGGACCCTACAAGACCCCTGAATGTGTCCTGTGGTATCTGGCACCAAAATATTAGCAGCAGATCCTTCAAGTCCTGTAAGTTGTGAAGTGGAGCTGCCGTGGATCAGATTTGTCAGTCCAGCACATCCTACAGATGATCAATCGGATTGAGATCTGGAGAATTTGGAGGCCAGGGCAACACCTTTAACACTAGGGGTGACACGCTTCGATTTGACTTTGGATATAAGGTAACAATTTGATTCGATTTAAACTTTTTTTCCCCCCAGCATTGACGGCGATGCTATTATCATTAATATTATTAATCAAGACTATCAAGTCTTGATTTGTTCAAGATCAATTTTATGCCCTGACAACTGTCATTTACATTTTCAAAATTCTCCTTTAAAAAAAATAGGTTACATGGTATCAAGTGTGATATAACCACCATTTCTTTTTTTGGAATGTACCAAACTAAGGCCATATGGCCAAATTTAAATAATTCATTTAAATTGTAATCATAACTTATGTCACCGGTCAGTTGGGATCAAAGTAATTTTTCTGTCAACGACACATTCGTTGTTGAGATATCTCAGAGAGAAGGCAAAATGTTGCCACATTGGTGACTTCAGAGAAGCAGGAGGAGCTTCCAGTTCTGTTGTTCCTGCGTCATCTCCAACTCCAGCAGTGGCCATGGTGTCTCGAAATGTGCAGGCTACCGGTAAACTACACTGTGTCGTCTTTGAAGAACAGTTTTGTTTGTTATTTTTCCAGACCTGAAGAAGTAGGCAGAGGTGGAGAAGGGAAAAACTGGAGAATCGCCGATCCAGCTTTTGATTTCGAAGGTCGGAATTAAAAGCTCATTACGAATGTTGATTAGACTCGAAATCATGACACCTCCACTGAACACTTCATCATGTTCCTCAAATCATTCCTGATTAATGCGTGCAGTGTGGCAGGGCCCACATCCTGCTGAAAGATGCCACTGCCATCAGGGAATACCGTTTTTATGAAGGAGTGTACCTGGTCTGCTATGATGTTTAGGTAGGTGGTGCATTTCAAACTGACGTCCACATGAATGGCCGGACCCCAGGGTTTCCCAGCAGAACACTGCCCAGAGCATCACGCTCCCTCCATCAGCTTGTCGTCTTCCCACACTGGTGCCATCACTTCCCCACGTAAACGGTGCACACGTACACGGCCATCCACGTGATCTAAAAGAAAACGGGGCCAGGCATCCTTCTTCCACTGCTCCATGGTCCAGTTCCGATGCTCACGTGCCCATTGTTGGCATGGACAGGCGTCATCATGAGCAGTCTGACCGGTCTGCGGCTACGCAGCCCTCATACACATACATGCAGGGTGCATGCCATGCACGGTGTGTTGTGACACATTCCTCTTGTAACCATCATTTAAACTTTCTGTGACTTGTGCCACAATAGACCTTCTGTCGGTTCGGACCAGACGGGATAGCCTTCGTTGCCCTCGCGCATCGATGAGCCTTGGGCGCCCAACACCCTGTCGCTGGTGTGTGGTTTGTCCCTCCTCGGATCACTGTCGGTAGGTACTCACCACTGCTGACCGGGAGCACCCCACAACCCTTGCCGTTTCGAGATGCTCTGAACCAGTCATCTGGCCATAACAATTTGGCCCTTGTCGAAGTCGCTCGGATCCTTACGCTTGCCTATTTTTCCTGCACGTTGACTCCGATAATTGATTGTTCGCTTACCATCTAACCCACCCAGACCTTTACATGTGCCCTTGTTTGGGGATGATCAACGTTATTCGGCTCACCTGTGAGTGGTCATAATGTTTTGGCTCATGTATATATGCGCGTGTTTCTTGTGGTAGGAGTCAGAATCGGAGCCCTTGAGCCCATGTTAACAATTCTAAAGCAATAAACGAACATTGGACTAGACAATCAAGGGTGTTGAAAAACAAAAACCAAGTTACGCCTCGCCGAGCCTACATCACAGTACTACATGACATTCCTGCCATGCTTGTTTTGACACAGACGGTCGTCCTTACGAACGTTGCTGGGTCCGCACGGATTGCATAACATGACCAGCAACAGACGTACTTAGCGAACAGTTTGGCCGTCGGCAAAGTGCGGAATGTGTGCTGACGAAGGTTAATTGTCACGTATCGGGTCTGTCAATGTGAGCTAACGACAAACAAGCAAATGACCTCTAAGCGTGGGACTACTCGTGGTGAACATCCGCTGCTGCGCAGAGCGACACTGGCCCGGCATGGGCAGAAACTCACCATCTCTATGATCCTGGTCTTCTTGCCCGCTCGCTTCTTCTTGGCCACGATGTATTGAGCGAGCACCACGCCGCCGAAAAGGGCGCAAACACTGGCACTTGCCGCGGCACCGACCTTGACCACGGCCGTCCTGTCCATGTTCGCGTCTCCCTCTTTTTCCGGACGAGCCCACGGTTCTCGTTTCCTCAAGTCAGCATGGTTCCTCCCCCTCAGACTCGTGCTGTAGGGTAATGTTGTGCTCACCGCGGCGCGCTGACACCAGGTTCCACTACTCCTACCACTTCCGCCTCGAAGGGGGTCGAAACGCGTACCGAATGAAAATATTAGGCCCATGGTCTTGATTAAAGTATAAATTAGAAAAACAATTCCATGCTGCATATGAAATTATGACCGGACAGCAGCACCGGAAACTTTTGAAGAAAGATATGAGTGAAAGTTCCTCCAGATGAAAGTTTCGAGTCAAGCGGTATAAACCGTATCCATGGAAACGACACCCAACTACAACCGGTGGGGGGTAGACGGAAAGGGTAAAGTTTGATGAATGTGCAACCAAAGTGTGTGGCGTTTTGTTATTTCCACAAAAAAATGGGGGGGGAGACAGACAGACAGAGAGAGAGAGAGAGAGAGAGAGAGAGAGAGAGAGAGAGAGAGAGAGAGAGAGAGAGAGAGAGAGAGATCATGGCAAAGCTGATCATTAGTTTTTCACAGCCTACTGATATTTTGGGTTCAGGTTTTCCCCCCCCCGGTAAAAACACGTATTGTGAAACGTCATTTTCCTAAGAACCAATCAGAGTTGTCCAATTGCAACTCACTAACGAAAATCGCTCAGGAGAGCCAGGGAGACAACTTTCTCCCAAACTATATATCTTCTTAATTGAAGCCACAGTCCTGAGTGTAAAACGAACTCTCCTTTTTGATACGTTGATACTATCTTCTAAGTGTCAATAAAAATAGAAAAACCAAACAATGAGCACATTGTGGTTACTGTTTAAGGGTGCTCGTCAGGTAGGACTTCACCAAATTAAAAGGTGCATGGTGGGTTCGCCTTCACCATAGCGGCCCAATATGGAAGAATAAGGCAGGTAGTGATTAGTTTGAACTATTTACTTATTTATTTATTTATTGTGCAGACATTATGCCAGAGAAATTGCAAAAAGACTTTTATTTGTTTGGCGGTGGGTTTGATTTTGAATTAATCTCTGGGATTTTGAGCATGGATCGTCACAGGATTTCAACAAGTTAAAAACAAGGTTAAAAAAAGAAAACCATAAGGAAAGAAAATAAATTATTTGATAGAAATTAAGTTGATGAAATTGCAAGCGAATTGGTTAAAATGTTGATGTAAAGCTTGATAAATACAAAATGTGATTTTTATCAACTGACACTACTGCTCTTGAACATTCATTCATTATCATTTAGATTTACATTAAGCCCAGTGTCAATCAAAAAGCTGTGCTCCCCAGGTATGATCCACGTTTTCCGCTCAGCAGAACTAACTACATCATTCACACAGGTGGAGGAAGAGGATGATGCGTAGCTGGAGCTGCATGAAATGGTGAAGAAGCAGTCATGCAGAAAAGAAACAAAAGGCAGGCAAGAGTCACCAGGGCCTGGGTCAATGGGAACTGAGGATGCAACCGAGACAGAAGAATCAAACCCCCTCCCTCCCCCAAAGCTGCTCTTTTTTCCACCAGCGGCACAAGCCTCTCGTCCTGAAAAGAGAGGACAAGAGAGAGCCCAGACACAAGTACATTCAACCTAACCTCAACTGAGACTCGGAGCCTTTCAGGGAGGAGGTGTTCAGGTTAGGCATCAACAAAGCCCTCAGAGGTAAATGCCAGTCAAACGATAATGACAATAAGTATATTTGGGTTTCCATTTAAAGGATGTTATAGAATCAGTAGAATGCAGAGCCGTGGTGTCAGCAGGAATACTATTCCAAAGAAAATGGGCATGTGAGAAAACGCTGTGCAAACTACTATGTTCCTTCTAGCTCTGAGAATAGAGAGGAGGCCTGCACTGCACCTTGGGATCACAAGGTGTGGGATGGTTTTGTTAAAATTTACTGATATGTTGTGACCCATACACAGCTTCACTGCTTACACCAAACCATCACTGCATGACTTGGCAAAGAATTTTCCTACAGCAAAATAAATTCTCAAAGTTGGCACTTGTAGAGTGAAAAGTTCAGTTTGCTTTAATCTTGCAATTGCGGGCAAGGGAGAGCAGCGGTGTACAGTAGTTCTGATGGATGGGTTCCCCCAATGCCAGAAGAGCAGTTCGTTTTATACAGTGAAATTATGTATAGGATGTGGTTTAAAGTCACAGGGTTGTATCAATTTCATTCACAATAATAGCATGATAGACTTACTGGCTCCAACAGCAAGGTGAAAACCTTGTAAATGAATTAACATTGAATACCACTGGGTTTGGCCTGGTAGTTAGAAGTTAGCATACAGAAAAGGCGATCATCTCACAAGATGAGAGCAGAGGAATCCTACAGGGAGCAATTATCAAGTGACAGATAATTCAATAAGGCTCAAATTAAGTAAGTTCCTATGTAGAAAGGAACTCAGAACTCGGTGCCTTCCTGTTTGAAGGAAAGCCTCTGATTAAAATAAAGTTGAAGAAATACACTTCCATAGTCCATTGCTCACATTTCACAAATACCTTTCACCAATGGTGTCTTACAAGGTGATCATTTCAAAATCACTGAAACTAGATTAAATGTCTGTTTATGGCATCTAATTGTATTGTTTATATTGCCAATAACCAAAAATGTAGACAGAACACAACATGTGTAACATTTTGCAAAGAAAACTACAAAGCTGGCTCCAAAGATGTCAGACTTGCTGTTTCGATTACAAGCGTATCAGAACTCCATGTTCTCCAGGTGCAGGCAGCCTACGTTACACATGCAGTAACAACAGTACAAGAAGAAAAACATGTTTAATATTTATTTTTTGATAGACAGCAGACAAGCAGTGTTTACATTTTTTAGTTGTAAACACCGGGACAGTGAAAAAGCAGGGTACTTTAAGCAATTTTGCCTCTGCTCATCGGCTCCGGAAGTGAACAAACAGAACAATAAATGCATTGATGTCACATTGATGTGAGTGAGCGAGAGAGAGAGAGTGAGAATGAGAGAGAGAGAGAGAGAGAGAGAGAGAGAGAGAGAGAGAGCGAGAGAACCGAAAGATAAGTCTTATGACTGGCTTGCAATAGAGAAGCAGTGTTGGAATGCATATTGTATTGAATGAAAGTCCCAATAGCTCTTAACCTCACTATAAATAAATATACCTAGCATCTTACGGGATGGCGTGCAAAAGGAAAATGATGGGACAAGGTTTAACATTTGCTCTTTAAATCATGATGTCAGATAGGCTTGGAGCTCCTTTCCAAATTTAAAATCCCACGTGTTGTCCAAAAACCTACATTACGTGGCTGGGATTGAACGATCTGCTATGGATTTTATGCAATGATATAAAAACCAACAGGACTAGTCATACTATTGCTACAGACCATTCTTCACACCTATTATCCCAAACTACCAACACTGCAGTCATATGTGTACCAGAACTGTAAAAAAGCCGTTTCCCAAGATGTTTAATAACATTTTCCAAACTTCCCAAGACCTAGTTATTATCAGACACAATTCCATATTTGTCACGATATTTCAGACCTGTTTAGGCGCTTTGGTCAAGGCAACCAAAGCCCAAGTCTGTAAGTATGGGTTGTCTCCCCTCAACACTAATACATAATATCCATCTGAACCTTTCCTTTTAGTATAAAATCCTTAAGTTTCTCAAAAGGAAATAAAATGCGCAAATGCAGCTGAGAAAATTCTTCCTTTTAAAAAAAAAACTGTTCAAGGCTTTTCTTAAACCAGTGAATTGAATCACAAGGAGAGTGACAATGTTTTGAATCAGGGCACATCCCTCTTTTAGTGAAAAGACAGCATCACTTGATTCAATAGAATTCTTGAAATAAGGGCTTTTTTTTTACAAAAATCAAGAGATGCCATCTTTTTTTTTACTTGTTTCAAGAAAGAGCTGTTTAAAAACTCCATTCTTGAGTCAATAACTTGTGAATCTGGACAATTTTACAGTTGACAGACTACATATGAGACACTGCTGTTTCTGACATCCCACCATAGCGCAGTCTTCATCATTGTCATCTTCCTCTACAGAATGTGGGTGTGTGTCAGTGGCTGCGGTTACTCCACAGGCCGGACAACCTTGGCCTCTTCCAGCTTCCTCAGGTTTTCATCCCATTGGGTGAACTGCTTGGACAACAGGAACATCTGCCGATAAAGGCGGGTAGGAGTGGGGGTTAGTTGCGTCAGAGGCCATTCTACATGTTCAGATGAAAATCTGTAATCTTGGACATTGACTCTTATGGATATCCTCTTGCCTTGCCAACAAAACTCCTCTTATTAGTTCAAGTTTTTAATGTTAGTCAGCTAAGTTTGAATGTACAAGGAATTTGACTTGGTGCAGTGCTCAGCATATACATAGAACAGAATGAACATAAACACAACAATCTGAATCAGCAGTAAAACACACTGGCGTAATAAGATTGTCACTAAGAATGTCTATAAGAGAATATCTGTGTTTGTATGACTATCTACAGTAAGAAGCACCAATGTTTATGATCCTTACTGGCAATAATTTTAGTTTTTTGTTTTGGCTCTTATGGTGAGCTTGTGACCTAGAAATGTACTAAATGTGCTCTGAACAATCAATCAATGAGATAAGCATTGTTCCACGGGGGAAGCTCCACTCTCCCCTAATCTCTCTCCAGCTCCCGCGGCCACTGTCCGCATAAGGGAAATAGAACGAATTGAAGTCCTCTGTTGACCTCCAAAAAATGAAGAGTGACTTTTCCCTTCTTCATATGAATGTTCACAGTCTGCCAAAAAACTATAATTCTGTATGCCTTTGTTTGGCCAACCTTGACTTCTCTTTTAAAGTAATAGGGCTACCTGAAACCTGGTTGACTAAAGACAACGCTGATTTGTATGAATTTAGCAACTATAAGCATATATATATAGATGCAGAGAAGATCAAATGGGTGGGGGTGCCTCCTTATATCGCAACCATCACCTGGTCTACAAAGAAAGATATGATCTTGAAAAGTATTTTACCCTTTCTGCTGAGGCTGTGCTTGTTGAAACCCGCACAACCATTATTCCATGTATCCATAGACCGCCTAGCTCTAGTTTGTCTGTATTCAGTACTAATTTAGCAAATGTTCTTGATATTATTTTTTTCTTCTTTTTTGGATTCCCCCCCCCCCTTTTTTTTTCTCCCCAAATGTATCAGCCAATTACCCCACCCTTCCGAGCCGTCTCAGTCGCTGCTCCACCCCCTCCGCTGACCCAGGGAGGGTTGCAGACTAACACGTGCCTCCTCAGATAGATGTGGAGTCACTTCTTTTCACCTGACAGTGAGGAGTTTTGCCAGGGGGACATAGCACGTGGAAGGATCACGCTATTCCCTCTAGTTCCCCCTCCCCCCTGAACAGGCACCCCGACTGACCAGAGGAGGCGCTAGTGCAGCAACCAGGACACATACCCACAACTGGCTTCCCACCCGCACACATGGCCAACTGTGTCTGTAGGGACGCCTGACCAAGCCAGAGGTAACATGGGGATTCAAACCGCCGATCCTCGTGTTGGTAGGTAATGGAATAGACCGCTACGCTACCCAGACTCCTTGGTATCATCTCTAAAGAAAGGAAAACTGTTATCTAATTGGTGATTTCAATATCAATGTTGTTAAGTATGAGACTAATAATTTATTTATTTAATTTATTAGTGTTCTTGATGTGTATGTGTGTGTGCGTGTGTGTGTGTGTATGTGTCTTGTGATTTTGACTGATTCATTGTACTGCTGTAACATGGGTGTTCATGGGATGCCCTTTGTCAGGTGCTGTGCTGAACTGTGTCTCCATCTTTTGCTATATCTAGAACTCTTGATAGATACAAATTGTGTATACCGCATTGCTGTAATTGTTTCCTGTAGTATGCTGCGTGGAGAATGCCATTTTTCAACCCCCTTGAGGGTTTTTGGGCAATTCTCCTTCAAATTCTGTTTCCAACTATATATTGTATCTTTTTTTATTATTATTATTTTTCATATGTGTAAATAAAGACTCAATCAATCAAATATCCTCTTGCATTCTCCAGTGGACATTGTGCACTTCGCTGGAGTCCGGCAATTATTTGAATGAGGTAACACATTGGCTGGTCAGTTTTTAGCTAGTTAAAGCTTTGCTATATCATTAACAATGCAATTTTTTTGAAACTTTAAAAATCATAATCATCTTAAGGTGCGGACATACGTTAAGCATCCACAGATAGCTACAAACTTATACCGGTTGCATGCATGTGATTCCATTCATACTACAATTGAGGGTCCGCGTCGTTCTGACATTCCACACATGCGCATTTCCAAATCCACACTTCATTCCAGTTGGTAGTGGTAATGCACAGTAACACTGTTTGCCAACCGCTATTTCCACTTTTGACAGCAGGCATTTTCATCTCTCCCAAGTGTTTACACGATTTCTCGCCAGCATTTCAACACCATTTGGCTGTCTTTGTATTCTTTCATAGACAAATTACATAAATGTGGCTAACAGCAGATCTCGCATAACCTCTCTTCAAAACAAGATCCATTTTGTTATCTGGAGCGTGTGCAGTCGGTGTACTTGTTATGCGTACAGTCCACACAGTCCCAAATTTTGGGCTGCACACGGATGTCCACATAGGGGTCTGCACAGACCCTCACTGACATGGGCGGATGATGACATTTATGTCATGCGGACCAAAGCAGGCCCTCAGAAGTGGAAAGTATGAATTGGCCTTTATCAAGCTCTGATAAGTGCTACTTTCAAGTCCTTTTTGAATCCAGGGAGGGTTTACTGAGCATCAGGCTGATACGAAGATACGAAGAGGGGGAGAGCATTACTAATTCATTTTCAGCAGTCAACATTTTTCTCAGCCAGGTGTGGCTTTAACACTAGTCTCAATGTAATATAAAAAATAAACGTGACTAATATAATGTGATATTTACTAGGGTGACAGTGAACTAGATATTAGCAATTAGATGGCTTGTAACCAAAAGAACAGCCATTCAAATACACAGATTAAAAGTCTGGATAAAGAATGTGAGGAAGTGGCAATGTACATCTGTGCAAGCGTGAAGTGCTTAAACAGTGCTTAAACAGTGTGTGTGTTCAGTTGAATTTGGTTTAGCCCCCCACCCCCACCCCCACCACCGATTTAGTTTTAGAAAGAAAAAGGTACCATCTTATTGTACTCCTCAAACAGCCTCTTCACTTCCTCGGACTGGGCCTCAGTCTGGCCCTGAGAGAGACAGAGAGACCAACAAAGAAATGAATAAGATTTTTCAACAAACAAAACCTGAATAGAGTAAGGAAGAAATTTTGACTGAAGTAACCAATCGTTTTATCTACAGACAAAAACCTGACCACAGGGTGAGCAAATGAAAGAGAGAGTGAGTGAGAAAGAGGGAGAGAAACAGAGGGAAGGAGAGAAACCTATACACTATAGATAGAAAGTGAGATAGACAGTGTGAAAGAGAGAGAGCGAGAGACCTGCTCTTTGATGTGAATCTGTGACAGGCGCTGGAGCTTAGTGGCATGTTCTGGCACATCTGAGAACAACAGAAATACAATTAAATCAGTGGAACCAATACCCCCATACACAGATAAACACACAATCCATGTTAAAACAAGTGTCAACTGTAACGGATACACAAACACACACAGCAGTCTTTCTCTGTCTTTACTTAGTGTTAACATAGCAACAAAACTTCTACCACAGTTTCTAGTTTAAAAAAAACTCCCAGACAAAATAATGCCTAGAATTAAAAAATGTCCTATTGACATTTAGAATCAGAATTTTAATGACCAAGTATTTACAAGATTTGTTTAGCAGCTTGCCACAGAGAAAAAAAAAATGGATCAGAAGACAAACCCTGGAATGCCCCCTTAAAAATGACATAACTTCCTTTTTGACCCTACACTGGGTAGATATTTTACTTTCTGCCAAGAAGAGAGCCCACCTCTGATGTATTTGCTATCCAGAAGTGGCTGCAGCGTGCTAACCTGCTCCAGCAAAGCAGCCTGGGAGAGCAGGAATTCTTCCTCTATGGAAAACAAATGTACAAAAACACGGTCAGCATCAGTCTGAACAGCATTACCCACCACTCATTTCTCCCATCATGCACGAGTGGATAAGCCAGTTATTTAATGGAGTGAGAAAGAATGGAGACAATGTGCTGATTTCTCAGTTTCCTTCATAATAAACAATATGCTATGTATTTTTGTTGGTCAGCATACCTTGGACGGTGACAACAGTGACAGAATAAGGACGGAGTATGACAGGCAACAACAGTTTGAAAGCTATTACTTAAATTTACAGTCGCTAAACCACTGAAACCAAAAAGGCCCCCCCATCAAACCATTTCTTACCAGCAAGGATAAACTCGAGCTTCATGGCATTAGGGGCGGTGATGTGGTCAGTAAACTGGGGATCAAGGTACCTCAGCAGGTCCTCAACTGTATCATAAGAAAAAAAGAATTAAATGAGACAAGTGACCACAAAATTACACTGCAACCCAATTTATCTTATTACAATTAGGTAGCATGCTTTACTGTAGCTTTTGGCAGGTTTATTTGCAAGTGTAACTGTGTGTTAGACACTAATGGTGCCTCTTCTTTTGTGTTATTCCTGTCTTTTATCCTTTTTTTATTAATCATTATATTACTTTATTGCTCATTGCAATGCTGAAAGTCTGCTTACTGCCATGCATTGCAATTTCACTATGGGGATCAAATAAAGAACAGCTCACCTTAATAGAGTAAAAGTTTGTAATGGAGGAGGGGTTGGGACTTTCTGAAATAAAACTGGGATTATGAATGCACAATTATGCTTGAAACAATGCCTTCAGATGTGTTTGATATTGTGGTTGTTTGTTAATCACCAATACGATTTGTAATGGTTTGAGGAACAAAATTATTTTACTGCACTTTTATAGGCTGTCGTTAAATTGTCCTTGAAGAAGGCACTTTATTCCCTTCACCTATCCAATGGGAGTTGCACAGTAACCAAGAATAAAAGAACAATTATTGTACTGCACGGCTCAAAAGCACAAATTATTTGTGACTGGATTAATGTGGAACAGGGTGGTATTAGAGGGAGCATACTTGCTCAGCACATCTTCCCTTGGTATTCAAAGACATTATTTTTTAGTGTCACAAGACTTCTTTCTTGGATGATGATGTATATTGATTAGTGTAAAACTCACTCTTCTTGTGAAGGATTTTTACACGTTCCCTCTTGTTAGCTGTGTTGGCCAAAGCTGCTTGAATCCTAGCCAGGGACTCTGAAAACTGCAAGGCCAGGGGTAGAAAAAAAGGGAAGTTAGGAAACATTCTAGGTGTCAACATGAGCATTTTCATATTGTTAAGACAAATACATCCTCTCAACCTGAACAGCCCCAAGCATGTCATTTGAAACTTCATGGATAGTGATTTTCACACATGTGATCTAGTAGTATGGGTAACTCCGAGTACTCCCAAGTGGTCACCAAGCAAAATTAGGAGTATTCTCTTTTCACTGTAAATGATCCTGAGTTAAGAACGTTCAAAAATGCCAATCATACTCATCATACGGAATCAAGAAAAAGATCCCCACTGGAAGTCTAATAAATAATCTTCTCAACTGAGAGTCCATAGCCTGACACATCAATTTGTGGGTCTGTGACTTGAGGACATTTGAAAGCCCTAGTTCTATCAAAACGATTTCAGTAAAACTGTATGGTGGAACTTTGTCAATAAAGACATTGGCTGATTTCCAGTAATTTGTACAGTGTTTATTTATTCATGCATAATAAATAAAGAGAACTCGAAAAAGGCGATAGCGAACATGAACGTTGGATGCAAACCGACATGAAACTCCAGAAGAACAAGAAATGTTGACTTAAGAAGTGAAGAAGATGATATGATGGAGATGAAGACGACGACACAGAAAAGGCATCCTGGTAGTCTGATCCATTTCTCTGCCACTTAATGAGGCAGAGAAATGGATCTGGGTGTGTCTGACATTCTTGTGTAAGAAGTGGGGTTGTTGTGAAGCGTCCAGTGTGTCGGTGTAGTGTTCTGTGCCTGTCACGTCTCACTCTCAACCTTCACCGCTGCCTAGCAGAAATGCGAACAGGAGAGCCGAGCACATAAGTCTCTCCCCGCCAGTACATAGCCTCTCCAACAGCAAGCCCTACGTAGTGCGTCCTCGTGGCGACACATTGTAACTGGGTACACCTTGACCCTGGCTGATCTACAAGGGACTCGGAGGAGGTCTGGCCCCTGGACGTGCGGTACGCAGGCCCACCGGTGTGTGGATATTCCCTAATGCCCACGAACCAGCCCCCAGCTATGGGTTAAATAGTGCCACTGCCTAGTGGATACCTCGGGAGAGGAACAGGCTACGGGAGTAAACCCCTACAGAAAATCAACGTCTACAGTGCTGTTGTTTTTTTTGTTTTTCTTGCCCTTTTGTATGTCTGTGTTATGTTTATCTGTTGTCTTGTTTCACCCCGTTTATTGTAAAGCGACTTTGAGTGTTAGAAAAGCGCTATATAAGTTTTGTTTATTTATTAAAGAGGTCCTTATACCCTTAGTAACGTATTGTTTCTAAGTAACTGCTGTTAGTGAAGATAATTACCCTTCTGAGATTAAAATGTAACCCAACACAAGGATTGCCTTTCGGCTTAAACAATTTCCACCGTTCACATGCACGTCTGCTTATCACGAGTGTTGTACTCGTCACCCCTCGCTGGCCTATCACACACAGCAACGGCTATCTTTATATCGCAGACATATCACTTATGACACATATTTTCAAAGCTAGCATCATGCCACGAAAGCTTTGATTGCATTGATACTCTCCTGAGAAGAGACATCCCATGCAGCTAACGTTTAATGGCTCGTTGATACTCTAAAAAGAACATTTGGCCGCTGGTATCCAATGAAACTGAAATGAACACCCATCACGACTTTAAATGTTTTCTAACCACTTAGCTGGGAAATAAATGCTATATTGCTAACGTTAACTGGACAGTTACTGAGTGGTGCACAATACAATAAGGGCGTTCACTGACAGCCCAGGTTTAGCTTTGCCTGGCTATTAGCTTGCTTTCTTGGGCTGGTGAAGTGTTCCCGGCACATTTCTACGAGGTAATATACAAACCTTAACAGGTTTTCCAACTCCGTTTCTCCGTTCACCGTACATTCGATTCTCCAGCGCCCGAATACGCATTTCAAGACGATCCATTTCGGTGTTTTTATCCATTTTTTGACGCGATTACAAAGCACAACAAATCGAACAACCCGACAACAACGTCAATATCAATGGACGTCGCACATTCATGACGCACAGTGCGGGACTTGAAATTACGCCATGTTTGTTGTACCAGGACGAAAACCTTCACGTCATTCACAGGCTTCCGGAGGAAAAAATCACTTTCCATCAGCTAAAATGTATATTATATAATTTGGATACACAGAGTCAATATTAAAGAAATCAGCCCCCAAAGAAATGAATTGTTTTTAATGAAAACTGCAGTACTAAAAGTAAACACAGGTGGCTCTTTAGCAGAGGGCGGGGTCTTGTGGAGCTGTTTTTCCGCTGACAGGAGGCTCATGACAACACCGACTGTCACGGCCTTCCTATCAAAATTGTCGGCAAAAACTCCAGAAAAGTAAGATTTGCCCACATACCACACCTACACTTCCACGACACGAAATTGTTGTTTCTTTGTAATGACAACAAAGTAACCCGTAAGTAAGGCGTTTTGTTTACCATCCATCATCTCAACGCTTGCCACCACTAGCAAGCTAACTTAGCCCTCAAACTAAGGTTGGTTTTATGTGTTTGCAGCCTGTGTATCTCACCGGCGTGATCGGTCATTGGTTAGTGTAGTGTTTAACTGGCTAAGTTAGCCTTAGTTACACCTTAACCGAGATTGAAGAGAAAGAACAACTCTCATTACTGATCGGTAAAAGACTACGTCGACGTTAACGATGCCAACTTGGAGGAGTGGAATGCATTCGTTTTGTGTTGCGTTCTTAAACATACATGATATACATACATAACATAGCGTTCAGCTGACGCTATGTTATTTACTGTACCACTGATATCAGGAATCCAGTATCTGTAGCTGGCAAATACGTCCTTTATGTGCTGCAACCGGGAGCAACAGCAGCATGGCAGATGACAAGGATGTGCTGAGAGATGTGTGGTTCGGCCGGATTCCCACCTGCTTCACCCTTAACCAAGATGAGGTCACCGAGAGGGAGGCAGAACCCTTCTTTGTAAGTACCCAGTAGTTTACACATCTGATGGTTAGTTTTGACACTGTTTAGTAAGGCTGTGTATTCTTTTTTTCCCTTTTTTAAAATTTTTATTTTATACCTTTATTAATTTGATAGTGATAGTTGAGAGAGAGAGAGAGAGAGAGAGAGAGAGAGACAGGAAAGGTAGGGGAGAGAGAGGGGATGACATGCAGCAAAGGGCCCGGGCTGGATTCAAACCTAGGCCTCTGCGGTAAGGACTCAGCCTTATGTGGTATGAAGTCTACCAGGTGAGCCACCGGGATCCCCCAGGGCTGTGTATTCTTAAGAATTTGGTGGTATGAGGGTTTGCCAGTTTCTTCAAAATATTCCTATCAGCCCCTCATTTGGTGATTGTCAGTGTAGTTGAGAGACAGACAGACAAGCAGACAGTTCAGCACTGATGACCGAACAAATGGCAAACACATTTTGGGCCAAATGAAGACACAAGTTGGAATAACAGAGTTTAACCCGCTAGCCTGTCAAATGATCCATGTTATCCTAACAACTGTATGGAATTGATCATGCCTTGATTAGTAAGCGGAGGTTAGTGTTGTCCGACGTAGGCTACATATCCTGAATTAAGCCCCATCTGCATATTCCAGTAGAGCTATTCATGGCACACAAGTTGGTTTGCCTCATGCTTAATACCTTGAATTCTCAAGGATGCAGAAATTTAAATAACCAAATAAAGGAATTTTAAATCACAGATGGACTAAATCTATTGCCGATTCCTGGTGTATTCGTCTGTCGGCACAACCCTTGGTGACACAATTCGCATCACAATACAAGTGTCATTATTAAATATACTGTGATATTACGATACTACAATCTGCCATATAATGCAATATATTATCAGAATTGTAGAAAAGTGTTAAAAACAAAAACACCATAATATGCACAAAATCAGAGTAATCAAAGCCACAGTTGTTGTGGTTCTGTGTAGCCTTGTAACAATACCGCAGGTGCCTCCTAGTGGCAATATGTAGTGTTATGTCATGCCAATAAAGCCATTTGAATTTGAATTTTGTTCAGAGTTGTAGACAACACAGGGAAGTAGTGCCACTGCACATAATCCCAAGAATAAAGAAAGTGTTTTTGAAAATTGATACAATACCATGAAGGATAGTATCGCAATACTCGAGTGTAATGATATTTGCTTATAGCCCCACTGTTGAGATAGTAACAAACTGACAAGTTCCATTTTAAGTGATAGGAGAGCAGAGAGAGGAGAGCAGAGAGCTGGATGACTCATCCACATGTTTCACTGTGGAATCATGTGCCAGTCTGCATTAACGCTTCTCTGGTCAGCAAGGTCTAGAAACCTGTATAGGATAGAGTGAGGGTTACCTCTCTCTTTGGCAAGGGTTACTCCTTTTGCTGGAAAATGACTGATCTTTTCAAAAGGAAGACAAAAAGTGAAACTGGAATTTTGTCATCTTTCCCTGTAAAAGAACAATCTCCTCCTAGCATTAAGAGTGAATGTTTTTACAGTAGAAAATTAAGGAGGACAGTGAATACATTCTTCAGTTTTAGGAGTGCTTTGAGAATGAAATAGGGTTGTTGCCTTGTAGATATGTCTACATTCCTTTTACCTGTTGAACTCCTCGGTGTTGGATGTTATCTCACACTGGCCAAAATAACTGCACAAACTGCTTTCCAAAAAAAAAAAAGCATTGCTGTGCCGCCCTCTTTAGGTTGAAATATTCACCCGTGTTGTACTGCTGGACTTCCCCAGATTGTCAATGTAGGAACAGTGATTTCAAGGTTGCCTGATGTTAGCGGGCAGAAGCTAAAAAGGGTTACAAACTGTCGGGCAAACGTTCACCTCCACACCCCTGAATTCAGAGACCCGCCCCTTTCTCACACTTTGCTGTCTACCTCCTAAATCATCATTTTCTTCCAATGTATATGCTGGTTGGAGACAAGATGAAACTGTATTACATCACCCTTAAGTCCTAGAATTCCAAGTGACGTTTCCCAGTGAACTGACCTGACAGCAGCTACTAAGTTGTCACCCGAGCCCTACCCCTATCCGAGCTACATGACCACATGTCCCCCACGCTTAGAAACACTCACAAAAATTGATCGTGTGCGAAAGTAGAATGCAAGTGCCAGTACTGAAATAGATATTTACTGTGAAAAATAACAACATAATATATTGCAGAAAGTAGTTGTTTATTTGTATAGTTAGAGAGCCCTTAATCCTCAATTATTCCCAGTTGTGGTCTCAGAGGGCTTTATATTTGCATTACATTCCCAGGAGAATGCAACAAACAGCAACGTAGGGCACTTTATCCTTACATCCTTGATTCAGATGGGGGAAAAAAACTCCCCAGAAATAAAAAAAAAAGATGAAAAAAATCCAGAAGTAAAGAACAAAAGAAACCTCAGGAAGAGCATCAGAAGAGGAATCTCTCTTCCAGGACAGATGGTGCAGTTGCTGCAGAGGGGGCAGAGTGGATAATGCAGTGACGGATGTGTAGATCAGCACTCAATGCAGGCTCTTAAATACTGCAGTTAGTGTTAGCAAAACAATGCACAATATATTTCATACATTGAGACGTCAAGCATCCTCCCCCAGTACCACCACAGAGCTGCGTGTTCCTGTGCATCATCTCCAGCAGAGCACTACAGAGCCCCGAAAAAAAGAGCTCACATACACACTGCAGGCAGACCCAGGCAAATCAGTCGCACAGACGGAGAATACATATTGAGATTGATGCATGGCTGGAGCTGTCACGCATGATGAAGAAGCACCCCAGAACAAAAGACAAAACAAGCGTCTCCAGAGAGGTCAAACGCGTGGGTCAATGGGAACACAGGATGCAGCCCAGACAGAAGTCTCATCCTCATTATCACTACACTGCCCCCAGCAGCAGAAACTGTAGCCCTGAAAAGAGGACCTGTTGTGAGAGCCCAGGCACACCACGGGCAGACTAATACACTCAGCAATCATGGCAAACAGACAGACAACAGGAGGTTAGAAGGGTGCAAACGCTTAAAAAGAAGGCGGAGATGGGGGGGTGGGGGATTCCCATTGGTAAATCCTAGAGTTCATTGCTAACTAGAAAGACTAACTTAATTTCCCAGTGAGACTGAAACCCTTTCAAAAAGAAGATATTAAGAATAAGCGTCGACAAGGCTGATTAACTCAGCAGTAACCACTAGGCAAGCTATACAATGGAAACCACTTATGGTGTTTACAGCTACATGATCAGTTTATACTGATATCATATACTATATTAGCTTAAACTGATCAAAAGTCACCAGATGGAATCATTCCTATACTAATGCTGTTTGATAATGCAGTTATAAAGTAGCATAGGTTTACTTTCATTTTGAGGCTTACTATACTTAAATATGTATTTTCAGCAACGCTAAGCAAAGTTTCTTTATAGTTTATTTTCAAATTCCTGTTTAGGGCATCCGGGTAGCGAGGGTGTCCGGGTAGTGTAGTGGTCTATTCCATTGCCTACCAACACGAGGATCTCCGGTTCGAATCCCCGTGTTACCTCCAGCTTGGTCACGTGTCCCTACCGACACAATTGGCCGTGTCTGCGGGTGGGAACCCGGATGTGGGTATGTGTCCTGGTCGCTGCACTAGCGCCTCCTCTGGTTGGTCGGGGCACCTGTTCCAGGGGGAGGGGGAACTGGAGGGAATAGCGTGATCCTCCCACACGCTACATCCCCCTAGCGAAACTCCTCACTGTCAGGTGAAAAGAAGCGGCTGGCGACTCCACATGTATTGGAGGAGGCATGTGGTAGTCTGCAGCCCTCCCCGGATTGGCAGAGGGGGTGGAGCAGTGACCGGGAAGGCTTGGAAGAGTGGGGTAGTTGGCCGGATACAATTGGGAAGAACAAGGGAGGCAAATTTTTAAAAATAAATACATTCCTGTTTGAAGCTTTCAACTGGTGTTTTGTTACAGTACAATAGCTGACATTAAACTACTGTCATTCAGTCAAGTACATCCAGCAAAATAGAGAATTTGTCTATTTCATTACATTATATTGATGTGATAAGTGTACATGGGCGGAACAGTGGCACAATGGTTAGCACGGGCACCTCACAGCAAGAAGGTTGTAGGTTCGAGTCCTGGGGTAGTCCAACCTTGGGGGTCGTCCCGGGTTGTCCTCTGTGTGGAGTTTGCCTGTTCTCCTCGTGTCTGCGTGGGTTTCTTCTGGGTGCATCGGTTTCCTCCCACAGTCCAAAGACATGTAGGTCAGGTGATTGGCCATACTAAATTGTCCCTAGGTGTGTGTGTGTGTGTGTGTGTGGTGGGGGGGCTGTGATGGACTAGCAACCTGTCCAGGATGTCTCCCCGCTTGCCGCCCAATGACTGCTGGGATAGGCTCCAGCATCCCCACGACCATGAGAGCAGGATAAGCATTTTGGATAATGGATGGATGGATAAGTGTACACATGTCATTTATAGATGGTCAGCTGGGAGAAAAAAAAAAACAAAACAAAAGAAAAAAACTTGACTTTGCTTAAAGTGATTGACCACTTATTGTGATTAATATCAGCCTGGACAAATGTGATCGCTGTAAGCTGTTTCCGTTGTAATGAGACAAAGTGGTTTTCAAGATTAGCTTTGATAAGACTACAGAATCAGCTGGTCTGATCTCACCAGGGAGACTATTCCAAAGGAAAGTGACACAGTGGCAAAATGTTCTGCAACCTGATGTGTATTAAAATAAAACGCCAACCTGGACATGGCTCACTCTATTCTGTCAATAGACATGGGTCAAGTTTACAACAGGAAGTAGACCCCCAATGTGAACCCTCCCCTCTGGATCCTCTTTAACCCTGCTCAGACCTGATGTGTACTGTTTGTTAACATGCAACCCTGTTAGTGCTTCATTCAAGCATTTCTTGTCTAAATGATCTTGATCCACATAAGAAATCAATGTTTTAGAATGGGGTTCTGTTCTGTGTCTGACTTGATTTTCCACTGGGGGCAGACTCATTAAAAAAAAAAGTTGATTAATTTGGATTTTTATTCAGAATCAAACACTCTGTAGTCTTCTCTTTGTTTCAAGAATGAGCCACTGTCTTCACCCATACATATCACCCTCCCTCTGCTGTTTGCTAGCTGCTTTTGCCTCGGGTGAGCTACCTGACCCTGGTCACAGACAAGGTGAAGAAACACTTCCTGAAGGTGATGAAGGCCGAGGACGTAGAGGAGATGTGGTTCGAGTACGAGGGCACGCCACTCAAATGGTGAGCAGGTTAAATGGATTAATGGTTGTTTGGATTGACGGGTAATTTAGTATGTAGATAGATGATTAAGTAAATGTATGAACGATGAATACATTTGACACCACAGTCCTCTACTGGTGGCCACCAAGCAGCATTGCTAGAGTGCCTTACTTTAGGGACACCCGAGAGGAGATGAGGATAAATTTCCACGACCCATCTTTTTCTAAAGACTTGAACCAGTAACCATCTGGTCTTAAGCATGATACCATAGGATATGAGAGCAGATTATTGGCATGTCATGTAAGATACTAATCAGAAAAGTCACAAAAAGTTTAAAATGATGAAAATTCACTTTTGAAAGTTTGAAATGGGATTTGAAAAGCTGGCGTTGAGTTTTGAATATTTGTGATAGTAACTTGTAGCTGTGTGTTAAATTCTTTGTTTGAATAAGGTTTTTTATAATTGTAAGATGTAATTTCTACATTCAACGATATGACACACTCTTTATGTAGATCCAACTGTCTGTGAGGCTTTGAATTCTGGGGTTTCTGTCTCCTGATGCTGAAGTTTGCTTGTGATCAATGTAAATGACCAGCGTGGCTGAGAAAAAGGGCAGGGTCTCTTGAGGCTAACCAATCAAATGCCTTGTAACTATGACATGTTTCATTAGCTTGATTTCCAATCATTCAATATGTGGGCACAGTAAGTGGAGCTGTCGGTGGAGTATGACGTCTGAGAGAAGTACTAGCAGCAAACAGTGGAGACAATAGGAGTGAAAGGAGAACTAAGGAGTAAGACGAGCATGCGGAGTAGCATTATGGACTGAGTAGAGTAAGGAATGAGGGGAAGGAGTAAAAGGAATAAGTGAGTAGAAAGAATCGTTAAAGTCAGGAGTTTATTATCATCATCATCATCAAAGGCTGTTGATATGCTGACCTTTTTTTTGGATGCAGCCTCGACAGGAAGCCAATTATGACACTTCCTTTGAAATTAGAACTAAAATGTTGAGACATTTCTTAAGGTGTACTTATCTGCCAGTTTCCCTGAAAGTTGCCCTATCACATGCTTACCTCAGTATAACTTCCAGCTCGCTCTGAAGCCAGCTCATGAATGCAAATCAGCCAGCGTCCTTTAGAAACCCAACACTTTTATTGGGGATGCGCAAAACTCACCACAAGTCAGAGACAAAGTCAGTAGGCAGCAAGTACCGTGTGATAGTATGCAGATACTAAGTTCAGCCACAAGGTGACAGTTTGGTGCCACGCGAGAAGTCTTGTGGATGAGGCGTAGCAGTTTATGTCATTGATATCAAAAGCGGTGCTCTGCTTTTGAATGAGTACGACCGGGCTGTGTTTGTTCATACTGCATCACCATTGTACACATAAGGACAGGAATAAGGTTATGAGCTCATCTATACAATGGTTATCTATTTATGTGTACTTTCTAAAAAGTTTTCATAAATGTAACCGCTGAAGAAAACACAAGAATTGAAGAATGGAAAAGCGGAGAGAACAAGAGTGGTCACTTATTAGCTTGTCAGTTTGGTCATTAATTAAAGGTGTGTGTGTGTGTTTATGCAATTGGATCAATGAAAGAGATTTCCAGTTAGTGTTCAAATGCTGGCATCCATCAACTGTGTCTGGTAAGTGTTAAGTTGCGCTGTACCACTTAAGCAGATAACCAAACTGTCATTTTGATTTTTTTTTCTTTTCTAAACTTCTTTGGCATTAGAAGAGTACGACTTGCAGGGAGTGTTTTACTGCTCAGACCTGTAGATGGGGAAAAGTTTTTTTCCCTTCCCTGGCCATGGGAATTAACAGAATAAGGCAGCAAATTCAACTTGTAACACTGATTTTTAAACCATGTGAGATTTGTGCTGATTGTCATTCCCTGTTTACTACGTCCTGGTTCCAGGCATTATCCAATCGGAGTGCTGTTTGACTTCCACGCCTCCAACACTGCTCTGCCATGGAGTATCACTGTGCACTTTAAGGTACTGGCCAGCCAGGAGTGGCTGTTTGTTTGAGTTCACTGGTAGTGGTAAGGCACTGGATAAAATGGTAAAGCTAAAATACTGTGTGTGTGTGTGTGTGTGCGCGCGCGCGCCGGCATATATGTGTGTCAGAGCTTTCCAGAGCGGGACCTGCTGCATTGCCCGTCCAACTCTGTGATCGAGGCCCACTTCATGTCCAGCATCAAAGAGGCAGATGCCCTGAAACACAAGAGTCAGGTGATCAACGACATGCAGAAGAAAGACCACAAACAGCTTTGGATGGGGCTGCAGAATGGTATTGAACTGCAAGTTGCACACAAACACACTGCACAAACACTCATGAGGAGCACACAAAAACACACATACACCGATCAGACAAAATATTAAACCACTGACAGGTAAGTGAATAACACTGATTATCTCATTACAATGGCACTTGTCAAGGGGTGGGATATATTAGGCAGCAAGTGAACAATCAGTTCTTGAAGTTGGTGTGTTGGAAGCAGGAAAAATGGGCAAGCGTAAGGATCTGAGCCACTTTGACAAGGGTCAAATTGTGATGGCTAGACGGATGGGTCAGGGCATCTCCAAAACGACAGGTCTTGTGAGGTGTTCCCGGTAGTGGTCAGTACCTACCAAAAGTTGTCCAAGGAAGGAAAACCACTGTACCGGCGACAGGATCATGGGTGCCCAAGGCTCATTAATACACATGGGGAACGAAGGCTAGCCCATCTGGTCCGATCCCACAGAAGAGCTACTGTAGCTCAAATTGCTGAAAAAGTTAATGCTGGCTATGATAGACAGGTACAGAACACACTGCATCGCAGCTTGCTGTGTATGGGGCTGCATAGCCGCAGACCAGTCGGAGTGACCATGATGACCCCTGTCCACTGCCGAAAGCGCCTACAATGGGCGCATGAGCGTCAGAACTAGACCATGGAGCAATGGAAGAAGGTGATCTGGTCTGATGAATCATGTTTTCTTTCACGTCATGTGGAAGGCTTGGTGCCTGTGCATCGTTTACCTGGGGTTGTGATGGCACCAGGGTGCACTGTGGGAAGAAGGCAAGCCAGCAGAGGCAGTGTGGTGCTCTGGGCAATGTTCTGCTGAGAAACCTTGGGTCCTTACATTCGTGTAGATGTTACTTTGACACATACCACCTACCTATACATTGTTGCAGACCAAGTACGCTCCTTCATGGCAGCAGTATTCCCTGATGGCAGTGGCCTCTTTCAGCAGGATAATACGACCTGCCACACTGCACAAACTGTTCAGGAATGATTTGAGGAACATGACAAAGAATTCAAGATGTGGCTTTGCTTCTAAATTCCTCAGATCTCAATCCAATCCATGTGGGATGTGCTAGAAAAACAAGTCCTATTCATGGAGGCCCTGCCTCGCAATTTACAGGACTTAAAAAAAATCAGCTGCTAACGTCATGGTGCCAGACTCCAGAGGACACCTTCAGAGCTCTTGTTGAGTCCATGCCTCGGTGGGTCAGAGCTGTTTTGGTGGCATGAGGGGGACCTACACAATATTCGGCGGGTGGTTTTAATGTTTTGGCTGATCGGTGTATGCAGGACACACACACACACACACACACACACACACACACACACACACACACAACAGTACATGTTCAAATGCATTCAATAGTCAATTTACAAGTTACACATGCTTGTTAATGCAAACAGTGAATCATGTGGCTGCAATTCGCTATAGAAAGAATAGAGGCATGGTCAAGGGGTTCAGTTGTTTGACCAACATTGGCTTGGAGAAGATGTGTGATCTGAGTGCTTTTGACCATGGAATGTTTGTTGGTGCCAGATGCGCGGGGTTCCGGCACTCAAAAACCGCTGACCACCTGGGATTTTCAAGCATTACTGTCTTTAGAGTTTACAAAGAATGATGCGAAAACAAAAACATCCAGTGAGCTGCAGTTCTGTGGGTGAAAAAACCTTGTAAATGAGAGGTCAGAGAAGAATAGCTTGACTTGATCAAGCTGACAGGAAGGCCACAAGTGCTCAAATAACCGCTCTACAGCAGTGTTATGCAGAAGGGCATCTCTAAATGCACAACACATTGCTGCTGTAGCCCATCCGCCTCAAGGTTCAGAGGTCCACTTCTGCCATTCTACTGCCGTCGGCTAACAACAGGAAGATGAAGCTACAGTGTGCAAGGGATCATTAAAACTGTATGAGTGAAGATCAGAAAAATGTGCCTGCTCTGATGAAACTCAATATCTGCTCCCACATGCCGGTGTTCGGGTCAGAATCTAGTGTTAACAGCATCAATTCACCCTGCCTTGTGTTGACGGTGCAGGCTGGTGGTGGTGGTACAATGGGCTGACACACACTAGGCATCTTAATACCAATTTGAATGCCATGGCTTTACCTGAACATTACTGCTGACCATGTGCATCCCCATAGGGTTATAGTCTACTCATTTCTCAGTGGCTACTTCCAGCAGAATAACACAGCATGTCACAAATCGCACATAATCTCAAGCTTGTTCGTGACCTCTGTGTACTCCAGTGGCTTGCACAGTCCACAACAATCCCAGGGCACGTATGGATACATTGAGGGCGCAGCAAAAAAATGTGAACACACACAGAATGCATAAGGTTCACACACTTTCTCACACACAGGGTAGGTTCAGGCTGCATCTCAAATCCCACCCAACTGCCACTTTTTCAAATGTGACGCAGATTGGATTTTTTTTTTTTTGTGGAGTGTGAACACACAAAAACACATGAAAATACATCGGTTGAATTTTAATTTGGGCCACATTCAAATGTGGTCCTAGATCCTAGGTCCTAGGAGGCGTATGTGGCTATGGAACGCAAGTCACGGTTAAGTTGGAATTCAAGGGCATTTTATGTCACTTTCCAAGGCACAGATTGGTTGAATTGGCTGGCTTGTGTTGGGATTCATCTTACACTGACCAATCACTGTTTTCCCCCTAGTGAAACTATGATTGACTGAGTTTAGAAAAAACGCCTGTGGCCCATGTAGGTTACTAGCTGGGGTATGGAGTGTTGTGAGCTGGAGGGGTACATGTAGAAAATTAAGGAATTGATAAGTAGATGTTGGAGAGGTGGGTTTGTTGACAGAATGGAATGGAGAGAATTGTGGTTGTTTGGGGTGGCTGGCGAATTGAATGGATGTAATGTTAATTTATTAAATTATGTTTTAAGCCATGCAAGGTTTGCTGTCAAGCTGAGGAGGAATATGGCCCATTACAAAAAGAGGAAAGCTGAGGTGTGGAATATTTTTAGGGGTATAATGGAAAGAGATGTTAATATGTTGTATGGTTATATTAGAGAAGACGAGTTTGTTGGTGGATTTGTAGAAGGGAGCACTTTTGCTGTGATTGGGGAAGGAGGGAGGGTAATGTTGGATTTTGGTTAAACAGGATACTGTGTGTGGTATATGTGTATTTTTTGTTTGATTTCTTTGATTTGGTGTGTGTGTGTGTGGGGGGGGGTTGTCTGTAGGCTGGAAGCCATGCCAAGGCTTACAGGTTACCTCACTATTTTCTGTTTTGTCTACCTGTGTTGTAATTTTTGATTCTTGTCCACTTTGATTCTGTAGAGTTTGATGGGTTTGTGAAATGTTTTATTCCCCTATTGGTTTGGTATATGTGTGCTGTATTTTGAATGTTTTTTCTATGGAATAAAAGAAGAAAAAAAGTTGAGGAAAACTGATACTGATGGAAGACAGTGAAAAGAGGTCAAAGTCTTATATAGTTACTTAAGGAGATTCTTCTATTCAACCTAAAATTGTGGGTAGATATTACAATTAATCAGTGTTGTCTCCATGGGATTTGATGCTGTTTGAGCATGTGAATCATTTCAGGATGGACATCTGTTCACTCTGATATCAGCAAAAATCATAACACAGTTACAGTTAGTGTTATCATAGTGTTAAGAATTAAGACCTGCAGTGCGAACTCACAGGAAAATTCACTTGGAAAAAAAATGGGAAACATTGTGTCACAGCACTCCAGGTTATTATACTCTTGCGTTATCGCAACGTTTCCATTTCTTTTCTTTCATTTTGCCCAGGGACTCACACACATTTGCACATATGTTTTACGCACACACACACACACACACACACACACACACACACACACACACACACACACACACACACACACACACACACACACACACACACATATGCATACGCCAGTAAACTCATGCTGCATGATCTAATCAAACATATGGATTCACAGAAGTTCTTTTACACACATGTGCCCCCCCCCACACACACACAAAGCATATTAACAAATCTCTGACATTTATTAACACCCTTTGATCCCCCCCCCTGCTCCCCACTCACACAAATGCATTACATCTACCTGGCTTCCGTTTTAAACCACACCTCCCACGCGCCTTCATCAATGAGCCAGTCCGTCTGGCCAGCAGAACCCGGCTGTTGAGCTTTGTGTAGGCGATGCTACCAGTGACGTAAACCTTTGCTGTGGTGGCCTGTACCATCAGGTCCATGATGTGGGGGGAAAGGGTGCAGTAGTAATGGTTGTGTGGGTGGTTGTGATCTGATTGTTTTAGCTGTCGTGTGAGTGGAGGGGGTGGGTTGTTTGGGGGATTTTATTTGATGCATCGTTCCACACTTTGTTTTCTGGGGGAACAAAAAGGAAAAAACATTTATTTTTTCATTAACAGCGAGGAAGAGAGCATTGTGGGGTTTTTCAGCTTTCGGAACACCTGTTGGGGAAATGGAGACAGAAGATTGTCAGATTGAATCCTCTCAATTAGTGTTGAATTCAGTCCAAATGGTGTGGTGGACATCTGGGGCAAACAGTCTATTTTTTATGATGATGATGATTATTATTATTTTGTTTTTTATGTTGTTTTTTTGTTATCTGAGGCTGGTCAACCAGCCAGAAACATCAGCCCCCCTCCCCAACAAAAACAGACCTCTGGTTAAGAAGGCGCTTGTAGCTTAACAAAGACCAGAAACTGAGAGAGAGAAGAAGCGGAGAGGGAAATAGAGTGAAAAAAGCATCTAGGGAGTGTTTGGACGGGGTGATGGGGATAGGAATAGAAATGGACTGAAAGTTGGTGGGTTCATGTGAAAGTGAGAGTGCATGGAGGGTTTGAAACCAACATGTGCTTAAGGGTGGGTTGGCCTGTGCTCAACATGGGCGTTTTAGCCTTGTGAAAATTCAGATGTAACAGGTGCACAATATTTACAGCAAAATCATATTTCCTGATTTTCTTTATATATATATATATATATATATATATATATATATATATATATATATATATATATATATATATATATATATATATATATATATATATATATATGTGCGTGTGTGTGTGTGTTTGTGAATATGATTTTGCAATTAAAAAACAATAAAAATTCTCCACACATTTATCCTGTTTTAGTGCTTACAAATTGTCTTAATGAAGGCAGAAGATTATTGCATTCACAGTGTGTGTATGTGTCTTTCAGATAAGTTTGATCAGTTCTGGGCAATGAACAGGAAGTTGATGGAGTATCCCAATGAGGATGGAGGCTTCAGATTCATCCCCTTCAGGATATACCAGGTCAGAGATGCACAAACTGACACACACACACACGCACGCACGCACGCACGCACGCACGCACGCACGCACGCACGCACGCACGCACGCACGCACACACATACACACACACACACACACACACACAAATAATTAACATAAACAAGAGACATACAAGTAATTGTATAACTGCATTACTGCAGTTGTATAAATAGCGTCATTGTACAAATAATCAAGTGTAATACTTTTGTCACAGATTTAGTTTTCATAATCAACGATTTAGGAATATTGACACTTTAGAAACATTGAAATGTTTCACTTCATACTGAATGTCCATCATATTTAAGATGGTTCAAGATTTAAGTTTAAAATACCAAAAGTTCAGTAAAACTTGTTCCTCATATCACCACTGATAATATTCCCAAATAATGATTATGATCGCAGTATACAGCAGAATAGTCATAACTGTCATTTTATCAGAATGGTGAAGATTGAAAATTGGAAATGAGAACGAAACCTGTTCACTGCCTCAAAATGAACCATCCATGGTTGTGTTCTTGGTTTTAATCATGGGTGAGTTTGTGTTGTGCCGCACCCTTGCATGGAGGCAGAAACCACGACTTTCAAGGTTAATCACACAGGCCGCTGCTTCATGAGACTCAGAGACCCCTGTGTAAACTGAGATATTCACCATTTGAAACTACTCGCTTACTTTTTCAGAAATAATTGTAAGCTAGCAAATTCAAAACAAATTGGTTGGCTCTGTGAAAGGGTGTAAATTAGTCACTTTAAATCATAGCTGGCTAAACAAAAAGCTCTTACTGAATTCTCTGGATTTCCGAGTTATTGAATTATTATCTTCAGGGTATTTTTTTTAAGTTATCATGATTATTATTATTTCAAAATGGTGTGAACGATTGATGTGAGAACACACTACAAGACTTAAAGTCCTTGCCAAAAGCTGAAAGTATCACACATTTAATGAATGATTTACACGGATTACAATCGTAGATGAGCACATTTGCTCTTACTGCAGTCATAGAGGTATACACAGTTGCCAACGAGCTCAGATTTGTCCAGAGATCAGTCGTAAACATCACACTTGCTTGATATAATCTTGATGGCTCAGACAGGATGAAGGTTCTATGGGGCTATTTGAATCCTCAACCGCCGCTCCCTGCAAGAGAACGTGTGCTGACTGTTTCTGTGGCCTGCCGTCTTTGCGAGAACTGGTATAGACTCTCCACAATCTTGACAATCAGTCGTCATGGCCAAATCTGGGTTATAATATCATCAAGTGTGTTAATGATCTATTCATCCTCCTAAGACCACAGACCCAGGTGTCCTTTTATAGCCACTAGATGGGGCTAGAGGACTTGGTTAACTTGCCACTCAGTCAGCCGGCCATGCTCATTAAGTCAAACTACCACCAGCCAAAAGCCTGTTAACTTTGTCTGGACTTGGTTAACTTTCCTGCTCCATCAACCACATTTTGGCTCGTGATCAACAATTGTTTAGAGGGACTTAATTTTACTCTGAAAACTGAGCTGTCTGCAGTGGCGGCTGGTGCTAAAAAAAAATTGGGGGGGGGGGGCGCAATTTACCTTGGTGCAGCACACCTGACAGTTGCTTAATGTCCACACAGTCACAGTGTTATTAAGAAGGACGATGTAGCCTATAGCTTTTATGAGGGTTCATAGACGGTGGATGCTTGACGGTCGAGACGAGGCGTGGTGGTGGGTGTGAATATGATTGACAGCCATGAGAATTGCCCAATCACATTAGATCAAAAAACATTAAAACAACGCCAATTCGCTGCCAATAAAAGTGGGAGTGTGTGCGCCCCATGGAAAATCAGAAGAAACCAATTAGACAGCAGCCTCAGGCCACCTGCTCGCCAAAACTTTCAGGGCTTACATAAGGTATCGTTTGGCCCGCACCCCTCACCCAGGAAGTATATGTATTCAGACAGAATCAACCAAATAACATTTGGAACCAATATTTAATGGCTGCTGACAGGCGCTCACAGACTGAAAACACGTTTATTTCATAATTATTTGTGTGATACAGCTAAATTATATTTAACATGTTTAAGTAGATTTTCATCTCTTGATATTTGAATGGGGCGGCGCCCCAGCACCCTGTACTGGCCAGCCGCCACTGGTTGTCTGGTAGAATAGTGAAGGGACACCGAATGACTAAAAAAAGTTGTTCTCCTGACTGAACCGATATCTGCAGGCTCCTTTATTTTTCTGACTCATACCCTAAAATGTGCAGGTGTAGGCATTGTTGGCGTGCGTGCTCTACCGTGTGGAACCAAGACAGGTTTATTCTGGACTTGCAGTCAGCTTGCCATCAATTGTTAAGTAATAATGTAACTTTCCATTTTTACCATTCACAAAGACATCTGTTGATTCCGGATACATCTGACTCAACCATGTAACAACATCACAATGCCATTAAGTGTAAAGCAGTTCCCATCATGAATGGTGTGGTTTTTTTGTTTTCTCTGATCCAGTGTTTCCATTTTGATTATTCATCGTCCCCTGAGAAGATCTTCCCATCTTGTCAACCATGGCGTTAAAGCCCGGAAATGACAGAGAGTGATTATTTGCCAGATTTCAACTTTGCAAGAAACTTTAAAGGGAAATATTGCTGCTAGCAGTCTACACGTCCACTAAGTGCTGGTGGTCTATCTCGTCTCCTAAAGTTATAACCGCACTGGTGCAGTTCATCCTGACAGAGAATTCAGCGCTCTCGTGCCAAGAGACCTGTTCTACGTTGCCTATATGTACCGTCAGGCATTGTGTGAGAGTTACTCAACAGTAGAGATAAAAAAATAGCAACAAATATCTCAGCCAATTTGCAAGTGTTGTGTATGTTATAGAGATGTCACCGCTATGAATGATCCATGGAAATAAGGTTGAATAGCTGCAGAATTTCCCTATTTAATTGGATTTTGAGTTCTTTCTTTCTTTGCTTGTGTGTTATCTTATGTTATTAGTCCAAGTTTTTTTTTTTTTTTTTGTCTGTTTTCTTGGTCAGGTGGACCTCAGAAATTAGGTTCTTGAGTTCAATAGTTGGGAAGTAAAAACTCATGGGCCATTGCACTCTGAACAGGTGCATTGGCAGCCTAAAGTTACACAAAAATAGCTGTCGGATACACACTTCAGAAACAAAATTCAAACACATCTACATATTTCTTTCATTGCCACAAAGAATAAGTGGTAGAATTGAGTAGAACTGATGGAAATGATTAGCAGGAACACTTGGATTGTCATGTTTTCAGTGTGGGTCCTTAAATATAAATCATAACCAAAAAGGATTTATGGATTTATTTCATTGTTTGTTTTATTTCAATTGACATTTTTGCTGTGTCAGTGAAACATGGTATTAGATTGTTGACGAGGTTAAACTTTTTTCCGTGAGCATCAGGCGTTGGGGGTCCCAACGCCTCTCGGACGCCCTGGCCTGACTCAGGTAAAATTTCCCTGAAAGGGTGAACAAGCGCGCAGTCCTCGCCTGGAAAACATTAACACGCTGCGAGCCAGACAGCCGGGGGAAAACCATGGTGCTTTGAGTCAAGTGTCTCACATTCCTACTAAGTTCAGGTTAATTTGGAAATGTATGGGGAAATGGATTTGGTCAAAAGTTTGGAAATTAAAAAAAAAAAAAATTGGAAACACTTTTTTAAATGTTTTTAGAAACTTTATATTGCTTATTGTTTGAAAACTGCCGTATTTGTTAGAGAAGAATTATCCTCATACAAGGAAATACGGGTGTAGCTGACCATCATTATCAACATAGATCATCCCAGAAAATAAACAAAAACAACTAAACATCCTCGAGACATTTAGCATCTGCGGGACATCTGGGTTTTTGGCATACAAAGTCTGTGGTGGCTGCGTTGGGTTGCTTTCGGTACAGCGTGAAGATGAAAGAGGGGACCGTTTGGCTTCGTCATGGCACACGGCAAACTGAAAGACCCCTCTGTGATCCTCTACAAGAACAATCACATGACGGTGTGTCAGGGCAAGCCAGGTGAACCCGTACAAGATAAATAGCGTGGGTTGTGAGCGTCAGACCTGCTGTTTACCTGAAATGACGGGGAATGAGTCGAAGCTTTCCGAATGGTGGGAAGTTTTTCTTCAGCACATGGTTGCCGTGACCAGCAGTAATTCCCCAACCTGATGATCTAGCGTGTCTGGATCTAGAGATGCACTTCAGAGAACTTACGAAAGTTTCCGAGGGGATTTTATGTGGTGAGTAAGTTGACATGATCCTCAGGCCCCTCAAACACATTTGAAATCTCCTTGTAGAATTTTTGGGGTGGGGGATAAGGGAATAAAAAAAAAACGTTTTGCAGTGGAAACTAGGAGGTCTGGCAATACCAAACCACTCAATGACACAAAAATTCAACCAGAAAAAGTATTTTATTACCCTGGTCTGGGAAAGTAAAAAAAATAAATAAATCAATGTCATCACCTCGAACCTAAAAGATTGTGAAAAAGGTCCTTAGACAAGTATGACTACACATTTGACTGTTCAGACTCGCATAAAACATTGCTTATTGTATCAGTTGGACTGGCATACTGTTCAGCTCTTGAGTGATTCAGACTTATGCACAGTCATATTGCAATATTAGCTGTTGTTCAGCTTTAAAGAGATAAGAGATACGGCTTTATCGACCATATGACTATTATTACACTTAGCTCAACAAAGTCTTCTTATCCAGTCAAGGGGGCCCATGGGAAAAACACAATTGTGGTTTTAGGTAGGAAGATGTGACGGTGCCCCACAGAACTGACTATCTCGCCACAAAGAAGGAAATCAGAGGTTTATCACGCTGTTGTTGAGACATGACCAAACTAGACCTGATCCCAAGACACAAATGCAGTTGATTAGTGTGTATGTATAAAAGTGCTACCGTCTTGACATGGAAAATTCACAGGAATCCTGTGACTGAAAGAGCTCGTCCAGCTACAGAAGGTACTATGGGGGGGGGGGGCTATACAACAGGCTGTCGCACACAGAGGAATGAGGAGCCAGATTGTGGTCTTTGGCGTAAATAACATGCTGTGTTTGATGCAGACAGAATTAATGACAACACACACTCCAAATAACAGAGCTCACTTCCTCCTGGCCTGCACTCCTCATGGGCTTTTTGTGTGTGTGTGTGTGTGTGTGTGTGTGTGTGTGTGTGTGTGTGTGTGTGTGTGTGTGTGTGTGTGTGTGTGTGTGTGTGTGTGTGTGTGTGTGTGTGTGTCTGCCTCTGTCTCTGCCTGTTGATCGGACAGTCGGCCTGTCTGTCAGTCTGTCTGTCTTTGCTGCATTCGCATGCATAGACGTGTGTCTGCTTGATGTGGTTGCCAGTATGTTTGTGTGTGACTGTGCACACTTCCTTTTTGTTTGCATTGCTTTTACTTGTGTTTGTGTTTTAAGCCTGTCTGTGTGTTTTTCAAATCTATGTGTTTTTGTGCATTCACATTGCACATATCTTCACAGAAAGTGGTTTTAGTGATCCGTCTTTGTCCCCTGTACTGCTTTGCATCTCATTTCCTCTCATGTCACCCACTTTTGATTGTTTTTCTGAAATGTATTGAAATGTGTTGGTATTGAAAAGTACATTGTAAGTAAAAAACAGTAGTAGTATGAGTATTAGACTCATTATTAGTACCAGTGGTAATAGTGCTACTGTTGCATGTTTCTGATCTTGTTTATCTGGTAGTATTGCTTCTTGTACCCCCCCCTCCCCCAGAGGTGATGCCACTCCTTGATTCAGAAAGCCACAGGTGTGGGGGGGGGGGTGTCTCATCGCACGGAAAGTGAAAATTACAATGCTTATTTTAAAAGAGCACTGACTTTGCCCATGTCCAGGTATGCTCCCCCCCCCCTCCCCCATGACTAAGTACTTGCTCATCCACCCCCACTGCTGCCATACCTGACTGTACGTCCTCATAGCTTTGTGTTGTGGGCTTTACTGCCCCCCAGATATTTTCATCTTGTAGCAATGGGAGGGGGGCTACACGAACAATTACCAAACCCTGGAATGCTGGAAACAGTGATTAATCATGCCAGAGGCAACAGGTGAGAGGCCTGTGGTAGTAAGCAAGAATGTACTGCGTTTCATTAATGGTTTGCGACTGATCTGAGATTTTCAGCTCACCCTAACATGATGTCATGTCTCTGGTAATGCAACTAGATGGTCTACGTGCTTAATTTTTTTCTGTAATGTTATCCTACATAAGTGTGTTTACTACACAAGCCTGGAGATGGTGGAGAAATCAGCTGAAGTCCCACGTATTGTGTTTTCATGTTGCACAACATGTAAGCAAAAGTATGGATAAAAATTTGCCATTCACGTTTTGTAAAAACCAACGGTCTTATTGTCAAATGAGAGAAGGCTTGAAATTAGATGCCACATGGTGAGGATTGCCTGTGGTGGACTGGCGGCCTGTCCAGGGTGTCTCCCCCGCCTGCCGCCCAAAGACTGTTGGGATAGGCTCCAGCATCCCCGTGACCTGAATTTGGATAAGCAGCTTGGATAATGGATGGATGGTGAGGACTGTCATTGACTTTATTGTTCTGACCATAAACCCATCTGGTTGCCAGTGGAGACCGCTATATCTTGTTCACTACTTCCTGATCAATCAAAAGCAGGGCTTTGGGAGGTAAAGATTAGCGTTGAATGATTGTGACATTTTAATGGTGAAATGCAAGAAAACCAAAAACGAGGAATCGGGAGACAGCCCCTCTTTCCCTTCCACATGTGTGCATTTCAAGTCCTGGGAAAATTAAGGGTCTAAAAGATGAGGTTGGAATTTTAATTTACCGATGGAAGGTGTCAAGGTTCAGTGGAAAATACTAACCCCTCCCCGATTCTTCACACACTCACTCCGTGGAAACTCAAAATGATTGACATTTGTGTACCTCTGCCCATTGTTTTACTGTCAATTAGATGGATTGAAACCATACCGGCAATTAAGCCGCGGCTTAAGTTTCGCTGCTCATTTGGACTCGGCAAGACCAAGTCATCTCTTTTCACCCGACCTCCAGTGACACCTCTCTCCCTCTCTCCGTGTCACCTCCTGCCTCTCGGCCAGCTTATATGTCAGGCCAGCTGAAAAGAAAGTGTCTTTGTCCAAACGGTATCGCACTTCTCTCTCCAGGGATGAATAAGCCCCTCGCTCCTCCACCCCATCTCTTTCTCGTTGCATGGTGCTGGGCTCAATTATTCATGCCTGCCTGTTAAAAAATGCAACCAAGTAGCTGTCACTTACAGCGCACTCTCTCTGCACTGGCTTTCGGAGCGATGGTCGCACGGCACACGACACTTCCTGTCAATGACTCACTCTTTCTGTGTAACCAGAGCGCTGACCTCGCGCCTCCCAGCCCACCTTCCCGCTTGCTGGCCCCTGCCCGGTGTTCGGCGGTGTGTAGTTACCGTTTGGTTACCCGATCACGTTGATAGCAGGTTTCCTTTTCACAGCTCCATGATTAGGTTCCTATTGTGTGTCACATTTTCCTGTTTGACACCTCGGAGGCTCCTGGGGTCATTATCTCGCTCTACGAGGCCAAGGTTTCTTGCGGGGCCATGTAGCTATATTGGTAGTGTACAGTACTGATACTGGAGGGTTCCAGTTCCCTGTGTAGCTTAGTGGCTAGAGCAGGGCACATGTCCCACACTTGCTGCACAAACAGTGTATACACCCATCATGCTACTGCAAAGAGCTTGGTACACCAGTTGTTATAGGTAAGTGACCAGAGCTGACTGCTGGTCTGGACTGTAGCCAACACCTTGCACCTCTTTCAAGCAGAGCAATTGTCATGTAGCAGCCAGGGTTATTGAATCGTAAACTTGACTCTGAGACATCAGCTTGCCGATGACTTGAACAAATCTCCTGGTGTGTCAGAATGGTGCAGGTGTAGGAATTACTGTAGATTTGGTAAAGTGGTGCTGTTGCACTGTTTAGAGGGATAATTTGGATTTTCTTAAGGTTGGTTGTATGAGGTATTTGTCTGTAGTCAGTGTATCACCTACAGTAGATTGCGTTCAGCACGCCTGCAGTTTGGAGAAGCAGGCAGGAGTATAGGCAGGGCTAGCAAGCAATGTACTGCTGTGGAAGGGGCCAGTAACATGTATTTTAGCCACCTAAAAAAAGGTGCAACTAAAAAAGTAAATATCATTTGGAGTGTACGCTATATTTAGAGTTTTTTCACCGCTTTACCTTGCCTTCAGACAGCCATTTTTTGTTGGTTTTTTTGCACTACATTTTCTCAATCGTGGAACTTCCATATTCCTACGCATAAGTGTGCCATGCACTGTATTAAGCCACCCACAGGTCAGCTGTATGGGTCAGAAAGCGCTGTTGCACTACCTTGCGAGGCAGCTGGATTCATGAGATCACACAAACAAACCATCTGGCGCATATCAGCTGTTGTGAGATCAGACTGAAATAAAGCTCCACTTTTCTAAAGATTTCAAAGATGATGCATGTAGACGGGACACTAGGCTGTCCATCCACCGGCAAACATGCCAGCCCATGGAGCTTCCACTCCAAAGACAGACAAATTCATCAGTGACACAACATAAATCACGTTTCGAAGGCTGAGTTGCACAACATTGTGTAAATAAACAGATAACATTATTTAAATAAATCATAACTTTCTAATAACGTTTCACATTTATATTTGTATGTTGTTGCTTAACATTGTGTTGAGCACATCAGAGAAGTTGGGCTTTTTTTTTTTTGCTTTTGTATTCCTTTAATAATGGCAGAACAGAACACACTATAGTACTTACAGTCAGAGATCTTCAATAACTAATAACGCATTTCAGTACACCTGATAAAGGTCATAGAAATAGAATTAGAAATAGAAAATTCGAATAATAAAATAGATAACAAATATTAATAATAAAATATAAATAATGAAATAATAAATACAATAATAAATAATAAAATAGAAATAGATGTTCGAGAAATAAAAATAAAAAGAACAGAAATAAAAATTGTGCTCAATATGCTGTGTTAGATTTTTTTTTTTATCAGAAGTTTTTACAAAAATTGAACAAGATTAAGTGCTTTTTCAGATTCTTGGAAGCCGGTGTACTGCCCATTGGTGATGGGTATGTATTTCTTATGTTATTTACTACACTTGATGGTAAAACTATCTTGTTGCCTTTTCCAAGCTGTAGTCCTCTTAGGTCCCGCTCAAGTACAACCTGGTAAGCAACCAGCCTGAATTGCCTGACACAGAACCAAAAGAGAACACGAATATTTTCAGTTATTATTGCACAAAATATAATATGCTGCATAACACAGAGATTATTGTTAACTGATCTGTACTACAGCTACAGTGCATCTGGAAAGTATTCACACCCCTTCACTTTCCCCACATTTTACAGCCTTATACCAAAATGGATTAAATTCCTTTTTTTCTCATCAATCTACACACAATACCCCATAATGACAAAGCAAAAAAGGTTTTGTAGAACTTTTTGCAAATTTATTAAAAATAAAAAACTGAAATATTGTATGTACATAAGTATTCACACCCTTTACTCAGTATTTGGTTGAGGCACCCTTGGCAGCAATTAAAGCCTCAAGTCTTCTTGGGTATGAAGCTACAAGCTTGGCACACCTATATTTGGGGTATTTCTCCCATTCTTCTCTGCAGATCCTCTCGAGCTTTGTAAGGTTAGATGGGGAGCGTCGCTGCACAGCTATTTTCAGGTCTTTCCAGAGATGTTCAATGGGGTTCAAGTCTGGGCTCTGGCTGGGCCACTCGAGGACATTCACAGACTTGTCCCGAAGCCACTCCTTCGTTGTCTTGGCTGTGTGCTTAGGGTCGTTGTCGTGTTGAAAGGTAAACCTTCGCCCCAGTCTGAGGTCCTGAGCGTTCTGGAGTAGGTTTTCATCAAGGATCTCTCTGTACTTTGCTCCATTCATCTTTCCCTCGATCCTGACTAGTCTCCCAGTTCCTGCCGCTGAAGAATATCCCCACAGCATGATGCTGCCACCACCATGCTTCACTGTAGGGATGGTATTAGCAAGGTGATGAGAGGTGCCTGGTTTCCTCCAGACATGACGTTTGGCATTCCGGCTAAAGAGTTCAATCTTGGTTTCATCAGACCAGAGAATCTTGTTTCTCATGGTCTGAGAGTCCTTTAGGTGCTTTCTGGCAAACTCCAAGTGGGCTGTCATGTGCCTTTTACTGAGCAGAGGCTTCCGTCTGGCCACTCTACCATAAAGGCCTGATTGGTGGAGTGCTGCAGAGATGGTTGTCCTTCTGGAAGGTTCTCCCATCTCCACAGAGGAACGCTGGAGCTCTGTCAGAGTGACCATCGGGTTCTTGGTCATCTCTCTGACCAAGGCCCTTCTCCCCCGATTGCTCAGTTTGGCTGGGCGGCCAGCTCTAGGAAGAGTCCTGGTGGATCCAAACTTATTCCATTTACGAATGATGGAGACCACTGTGCTCTTCGGGACCTTCAAAGCTGTAGAATTTTTTTTGTACCCTTCCCCAGATCTGTACCTCGATACAATCCTGTCTCGGAGGTCCACAGACAATTCCTTTGACTTCATGGCTTGGTTTCTGCTCTGACATGCACTGTCAACAGTGGGACCTTCTATAGACAGGTGTGTGCTTTTCCAAATCATGTCCAATCAATTGAATTTACTAGAAGTGGACTCCAGTCAAGATGTAGAAACATCTCAAGGATGATCAGTGGAAACAGGATGAACCTGAGCTCAATTTTGAGTGTCATAGCAAAGGGTGTGAATACTTACTATGTACATGCAATATTTCAGTTTTTTATTTTTAATAAATTTGCAAACATTTCTTCAAAACCTTTTTTGCTTTGTCATTATGGGGTATTGTGTGTAGATTAATGAGAAAAAAAGGAATTTAATCCATTTTGGAATAAGGCTGTAACATAACAAAATGTGGGGAAAGTGAAGGGGTGTGAATACTTTCCGGATGCACTGTATTTGGAAATTAGATGTATTCTTGCATTTATATACATATCATCAGTAGATGGTGATATGTATATATCATTATGCAATAAAATGTAGTGAGAGCCAAAAACTTTGAAGACAAATTGTCATTAGGCCTTTCTGGTCTGGGATGTTTTTTCCAGTTTATCTTGGGAAAATTGAAGAAGGTACCCAAGACACCGGCATTGAGGAAGTCAGGCAACCCTGGGTGGTTGGTGATGCAGACTGTATGTGAGGCATTGGCATCCTCTGATTCAGAAAGATCCTGAAGTTGTGTTGTAACCAAGTACCACTCATGGCAGCAGTAGCCCTCCAGATCCATGGGCATGGACATACAGTTTATACATCTGCACATCAGCAATACAACATCCTGTTCTTAGACCCTCTCACCGGATAAGGAACAACTCCTTAAGAAAAAAACCTTTAACAGAGGAAAAAACAGGAAGAAACCTCAGGGAGAGCAACAGAAGAGGGATAAACACAATTTACAGAATACAACATTGAAAGAGGATAACAATTATAATGGATTTATAAGATATATGAAGAATATGATGAGGAGGATGCCAAGCATTGTCCAGATACCACCGGAACAGCCTAAGACCTGAGCCACATGACCACCATCGCCATGTAGACCTGACAGAAGGACAGACTACACATGCACACTGGGGAGACTCGCATCACACCATTCATAAATACAGGAGAAGAGACAAAAAAAGACATTCAGAGAGAGAGAAAAGATGTGAGAGAAGAGAACAGTTGCAATAATAATATATACCCTATAATCTCGTCGGCTTGCAATACAGGTTGTGAAATACTCAATTTAAAGGCAACTAATTGTAGGTTAAGGCAAAAAGATGAGTTTTTAAGTGTGGATTTAAAGAACTCAACAGAATGATTGTCTGACGGCAGCAGGCAGGTTATTCCACAAGAACGGGGCCGACAGGAAAAGGCCCTGCCACCAGCTGACCTCTTTTTAACTTTGTATCCACACAGGAGCCTTGTATTTTGAGATCGGAGAGATCGAGATGGAATAAACGGTTTAAGGAGTTCAGACAGGTGTGATGGGGCAAGCCCATTTAGGATTTTATAAGTCAGCAGAAGCACCTTGAAATCTGATCTAACATGGATAGGAAGCCAATGAAGGGAGGCAAGAATTGGTGTAATATGGTCAAATTTTCTAGTTTTAGTTAGGATTCTAGCAGCAGCATTCTGAACCATCTGAAGACTTAGTACTAGCATGTGGCAGACCTGAAAACAGAACATTACAGCAATCAAGTCTGGATGAAACAAATGGATGTATTAGAGTCTCTGCATCAGCCATGGACAGGAAAGACTGAATTTTAGCTATGTTACATAATTGAAAAAAGATCTTAGTCAACTGTTTTAAAGATTGCCGCTAGGGTACAAAGCCTTTATAAATGGGCTTTTTGGAAAAATAATTTTGTTAATTATACTTTTGAGTTGCTTGCCAACCTTTTACATGATAGCGTAGTTCCCACACTTAGGTCCCTTACTCTACAGTCTGTTCACACATGACTGTGATGCCACATATCATAACACCATAGTGAAATTCTACAGTAATCGGACCGATAAATTATAATAATGACGATGCCTATTCGGAAAGAGGTGAGGGACCTATCCATATGGTGTCAATATAACCTGTCCCTTAATGTTGAGAAAACGAAGGAGATAATTGTTGATTTTAGGAAGTTCAAAACGGTTCAGATGCCAGTTTACATCAATGGTGCCCCTGTTGAAATTGTGAAAAACTTCAGTTTTTTTAAGCATTCAGATCTCAGACTCCCTCCTCATCCATCCATTATCCAAACCACTTATCCCACTGTCAGGGTCGCGGGGATGCTGGAGCCTATCCCAGCAGTCATTGCAGGGCATGTAGGGAGACACCCTGAACAGGCTGCCAGGCCATCACAGGGCAGAGTGACTGTAGTGTCGGTCACTACAGACTCCCTCTCCTGGTCTCTAAATACCAATTGTCATTAAGAAAGCACAACAGAGGGGCGTCTGGGTAGTGTAGCGGTCTGTTCCATTGCCTACCAACACAGGGATCGCCGGTTTGAATCCTCAGGATCGCCGTGTTACCTCCGGCTTGATCGGGCATCCCTACAGACACAATTGGCCATGTCTGTGGGTGGGAAGCCAGATGTGGGTATGTGTCCTGGTCGCTGCACTAGCGCCTCCTCTGGTCGGTCAGGGTGCCTGTTTGGGGGGGGGGCGGTGGAACTGGGGGGAATAGCATGATCCTCCCACGTGCTACGTCCCCCTGGCGAAATTCCTCACTGCAGCTTGCGACTCCACATGTATCGGAGAAGTCATGTGGTAGTCTGCAGCCCTCCCCGGACCGGCACAGGGGGCGGAGACGCAACTGAAAAGTGGGGTAATTGGCCAAATACAATTGGGGATGGGAAAAAAAAGAAAGCACAACAGAGACTATACTTTCTTAGAAGTTTTAAAAAATTCAGAGTGTCCACAAAAACCCTGGTCAGTTCCTATCAGGCTACCATAGAGAACATCCTTACTGGAAGCACACTGGTGTGGTTTGGCAACCGGACTAAACAGGACCACAAACAACTGAGAAGGATAGTAAAAATAGCTTCAAAAATCATAGGAACAGCACTGCCACAGCTTCAGGACATTTACACCACCCGTTGCAGAAGGAAGGCCCTAAGTATCATGGAGGACACCAGCAATCCAGCACATGGTCTGGTCTGTTCTCACTCCTTCCCTCAGGATAACGCTTACAGAGCATCAGAGCTTGAAGCAGCTGCCTCAAAGACAGTTTTTACTCCCAGGTGGGCAGAATAATGAACAGTAGGCGCCTTACAGTAACTTCAGTGATTTATTGTTTTGTGAGATTTTTGATTTCTTTCTTTCTTTCTTTTTACTTTTCTTTTTTTTTTTGTGGATCCCCCCCCCCCTTTTCTCCCCAATTGTACTTGGCCAATTATCCTATTTTCCGAGCCATCCTGGTCGCTGCTCCACCCCCTCTGCTGAGTTGGGGAGGGCTGCAGACTACCACATGCCTCCTCCAATACATGTGGAGTCGCCAGCCGCTTCTTTTCACCTGACAGTGAGGAGTTCGCCGGGAGGATGTAGCGTGTGGGAGGATCATGCTATTCCCCCCAGATCCCCCCCCCCCCAAACAGGTGCCCCGACCGACCAGAGGAGGCACTAGTGCAGCGACCAGGATACATACCCACATCCGGCTTCCCACCTACAGACATGGCCAATTGTGTCTATAGGGATGCTGTGACCAAGCCGGAGGTAACATGAGGATTCGAACTGCTAATCCCCATGTTGGTAGGCAATGGAATAAACCGCTACACTACCCGGACCCCCCCGATTTCTGATTTCGTATTTATTGTTGTTCTTATTATTTATTATTCCTACAGAGGTATAAAGTTGGATCAGCCACAGCATGAAGTTATGGGAAAGAGTAGTGGAAGCTGGGTTAAGAGGAGAGGTGATGATTATCAAGCAGCAGTATGGTTTCCTGCCACAAAAGAGCACTGCAGATGCAATGTTGGCTTTGAGAATGTTAATGGAGAAGTATAGAGAAGGCCATAAGGAGTTACATTGTGTCTTTGTGGATTTAGAGAAAGCGTTTAACAGGGTGCCAAGAGAGGAGGTGTGGTATTGTATAAGGAAGTCAGGAGTGGCAGAGAAGTATGTAAGAGTGGTGCAGGATATGTATGAGGGCAGTGTGACAGTGGTGAGATGTGCAGTAGGAATGACAGATGGGTTTATGGTGGAGGTTTACATCAAGGATTGGCTCTGAACCCTTTCTTGTTTGCAATGGTGATGGACAGGTTGATGGATGAGATCAGGCAGGAGTCTCCGTGGACTATGATATTCGCGGATGACATTGTGATCTGTAGTGAGAGTAGGGAGCTGATTGAGGAGAGCCTGGAGAGGTGGAGGTATGCACTGGAGAGAAGAGGAATGGAAGTCAGTAGGAGCAAGACAGAATACTTAGGTGTGAACGAGGAAGGACAGCGGAATGGTGAGGATGCAAGGAGTAGAGGTGACAAAGGTGGATGAGTTTAAATACTTGGGGTCAACTGTTCAAAGTAATGGGGAGTGCGGAAGAGAGGTGAAGAAGAGAGTGCAACCAAGGTGGAGTGGGTGGAGAAGAGTGTCAGGAGTGATTTGTGACAGAAGGGTACCAGCAAGAGTTAAAGGGAAGGTTTACAAGATGGTACTGAGACCAGCTATGTGGTATGGTTTGGAGATGGTGGCACTGACGAAAAGACAGGAGGCGGAGGTGACAGAGTTGAAGATGCTAAGATTTTCTTTGGGACAAGAAGAACAGGATTAGGAACGAGTATATTAGACAGCTCAGGTTGGATGGTTTGGACACAAAGCAAGAGAGATGAGATTGAGATCTTTTGGACGTGTGGAGGAGAGATGATGGGTATATTGGGACAAGGATGCAGAATATGGAGCTGCCAGGCAAGAGGAAAAGAGGAAGGCCAAAGAGGAGGTTTATGGGTGTGGTGAGGGATGACCTGTGGGTGGCTGATGTGACAGCGGAAGATGCAGAAGACAGGAAGAGATGGAAACGGATGATCCGCTGGGGTGACCCCTAACGGGAGTGGTAGTAGTTATTATTTATTGTTCCCTTATGTACAGTTTTGAGCAGGATAAGTGGTTCGGATAATGGATGGATGGATATACAGTTTTAAGGGCAGAGAGAGCCAGGGCACATGCATTTCATTGCAATTGAAGGTACACGGTACTTTTTAGTATATGCATACGACAAAGTGAACTTGACTTGACTGGCTGTGTTCAATAGACAAATGTTCCACTGGGAAGACATCCTTGTCTGCAATTGGTTGCTCTTTCATGGCATCATCATCAACTTGCATGAAGTTAACCACAACTCAAGTTAAAATGTCCACTCTGGGCGCTGGCATCGAGCTGGTCGCCACTGCCATGGCATCGGCTGCTTCTCCTCATCATCCCCCACTGGAAACCAATGACTGCTGTCTGCTTTTGTTGCTCATGATGCTTTTGGTGTGAGTGCAGGGGAAGAGAAACGTTCCATCAATTGAAGAGTACTGGTGTTTAACCTTCACAAACCAGCTTTGGCAAACATCCACCCTGTCTACGTGTCCTTCAACAAGGCACTATCAGTACCAGGGGCGCTCTTCAGTAGCTGACTGTTGTGATTATGATTGTTGTGAGAATTATTGAACTATGTATATTGTTTGTGTTAATTCATATATCTATATCATTCTTTATCTGTCTACCTGTTTGTCACTTTATTAGTCCGTCTGCTTGCCTGCCTATCTGCGATCTCCATTTCTGTCTATTTGCCCATCTCTATTCTGTCTATTCTATCCATCTTTGTTTCTGTCAGTCTGTGGAGAGACACAGATGCTGACAGTGTATTTTGCCATCGTGGTGCTGTGTTTTTTAGATCCAGTGTTGGTATTCTCATTCTGTCCATGTTATTTTTTTTTCTGAGTGAAATAGCACCGCATAACAATGTAATATAAAAACTCGGTAGAGCAGAACCAAAAGAAATCCGTTATAGAAAAAAAAACAGTGAACCCGCACAGAAGAGAGGTGCACAAACGATAGAGCTGAAAATCTTCCATTTTTCTGGTTCCTTCCATCCAAAGTGCTTTGCATTACCAGGAGTGCAGTCATGCCTTGTTTTATATTTCATAGCTTAAATACACATGCAAAACTCTAAACTTGAACCTGTCCAACATTAATTGCACAGTAGACAGTCAATATGCATACATACATATATGTGTGTATATATATGTGTGTGTCTGTGTATTTTTTTTTTTTTGTAAATAATTTGCAGTGATCTAATTTCTGCTCCGGTCTGGTTCCAGGCGATGAGTGACAGACCGTTTATCCAGAAACTGTTTCGCCCTGTTTCGCCCGAGGGCCACACACACACACTGGGCGACTTGCTGAAGGAGATGTACCCAGCTGCTATAGCACACGACGGTAGGAAGACACACCGAAACATCTTTTTTACTCTACTGCATTCGTCATGACCTCAGGCCTAGAGAGGCACGTACAAAGCACACACTTAAGATGTCAAAACACCCACACGAGCAAAGACGGGGGCTCCGAAATACGTTAGGGAGCACACTCACTCTAAACTTACCTATTATGTTTACTCTTACCCACAGAGTCTTGAGACAACGATAACAAGGCAAATAATTATTGTACATGCAAACACACATGCACACACACATACACATCCTGCGGGCCTGATCATAGACATTTGCTCATCTGCTCCTATACACTGGTAGATGTACACACACATACACACACACCTTCAGGGTGATAAGAGCTCTACATCATAAATCATCTCCTTTGACAGGATCAGTTTTGTCCAGTTTTTTGTTTTTGTTTTTTTGGATCGGTATCCCTCTCTCTATGTCTTACTCACCTCTTTCTTCCTAGAATGTTAAAATGTGCATGTGTGTATACACAAACACCACACACACACACACATCCTCTTTCACCTTGGCAGTTCCTCAGGGTAGAGGAGGACATCAGTCAGATTTGGAGTTTGCAGAGGTGGCTTAACAGCCAAATCCTTGTCACCACAGCGACATGTTGGGGAGATAGGCATGGCGGCATTACTGCTGGCCTCCATTCTGCGAAGCTGTTGCAACACTTCTTTGCAAACAGGCCAGCACTTTGGAATATTATGCCAATCTGTTTCCTGCCTTGTCCTCCTAGTCACAGGGTTTATTTGTGCTTTCTTCAAGGTGGCCTTCAGGGTGTCCTTGTCTCTTTTCATCTTGCCATCCTTAAGCCTTTCTTATAGCCTAGCATGGAGAAAAGAACTTGCCATGCTAATGCTTCTGACATGGCGAAAGGGAACTGTCCAGCACTCAATTGTGGGAGCACCCCTGCTTTATAAACCAAGGGCTTGGTTGACTTCCACCGGTCCACACACAAACATGCACACATCACCAGAGGTCCATAGTAGCACATAGAATAGATCTCTTGGGATCCATACCTACCAGAGAGCAACCATTAAAATGATCAGTAAGCAAAAACAGTCATGATTTGGGTATTCTTGGATTAGTTATAGTCTTAAATGAACCGTTGATAGAAAGTGTCTTCAGGGTTGTAACCAAAAGCGTTTAATGGCTGTTTTCAACCTGGCACTGTAGTGTAGATTATGGCAACTGTAGCAGAGGTGTATTTAGGAGGGAATAATGACTGAGAGAAGATGGCAGGTAGGCAGGAAGAAGAGCGCAGCAGTCTAAACAGGTAGTCTGAAAAAGAGTAGAGGAAGTAGATAAGGAGACAATGGGCTGTTACGACAGAGGACCCGCAGGAGGCTCACCTGCATGGAGGAGTCAAACCACTGCCCCACTCCCACCCCTTCCCTGTCTGCCTGTTTGTTCATCTGCCTATCCGTCTGTCTGTCTGTCCCCGTCTGTCTGTTTGTTCGTCTGTCATCTGTCTGTCCATCCATCACACACACAGCTTCACTCTTTTCACAGAAAGCATGTTTTTTTACTCTGCATTTTCTTTTGCCAAATGTTCATTATCTTTTATCCCCCCTCTCCTTCTCTTTACCTGTTTCACTGGCGCTCTCTATTCCTTCCATCTTATTTGCCATTTTTTCTCTCATCTAAGGCATGCTCTCTCTCAAATGTCATCTTTAACCCCTTCCTGCTTGTAGGTCGTCTTTTATGTCTTTTACATTAAATCTCCTCCCCCTCTCTCTTTTCCTGTCCTCTCCTCTCTTGTCCCTTCCTCTCTCCCCTCTCTCCTGTTCTAAGGGGACTTGCCTGGCTGATCAAGGTGAAAGTGGCTCTTTTGTCTGCTGACATTTGTTTGCTCTCTACCCTTTCCTCAGCTGGAAGATAAGTGAGGGTGATAGCAGTGGATTATGGCGGTGTGTTTGGATTAGAGAGAACCCGGGCGTGTGTGCCATTGTTTAGAATTCAGACGACTTTTTTTCTTCTTTTTTTTTGAGAGAGAGAGAGAGAGATCCTGTTGGATAAGAAAAGAAAGATCTAGGACGCTCCTCTCCTCTGTGATCTTTCAAACTTCAAATATTTAGCTTTTTAAAGCACCGCCCTTACTCCCTGTTATGTCTGGTATCTGGTGTGACCCCCAACCCCCCGTTCCCCAAGAACCCCTGAAAAGCCGTGACCAGAAGGGACCAATTGATAAAACAGGATGGCTCCAGTTAAAGAGGTACTAAACACTAAAAGGTGTTTTTTGAGCAGTAAACTGAGTGATATGACTGTACGCTGATGAAACACAACACCGCTGGTGTTAATGTTGTCATTTCTTACCAAGTTTGTAAAAATGGGCATTTCATGGATTGGAAATGGCTCAACACGCCATCTACTGTTTTAAATCAGCCCTGAACCTTGCAAGGCGAGTGCTGACATAGAGTCGACCAGAAAGTTCATGCCCGCTAATCAGAAGTGGGCGACCCACCTCCACCAGCCCTTGAGTGTGAGTGTGTGAAACCGTGCTCATTTTCAAATATATGCTGGTCAAGATTCATCGTTCACAAGAGTTTACTCGCTAACCTTATGCCTTTATTTATTACATTTTCTACCAACCTATTGAATTTCTCTGTTTACAGTTTTTTTTTTTTAATTTCCCCTCCTTTTTCTCCCTAATTGTACCTGGCCAATCACCCCACTCTCCGAGCCATCCCGGTCGCTGCTCCAACCCCTCTGCCGATCCGGGTAGGGCTGCAGACTACCACATGCCTCCTCCGATACATGTGGAGTTGCCATCCGCTTCTTTTCACCTGACAGTGAGGAGTTTCACCAGGGGGATGTAGCACATGGTGAGGATCATGCTATTCCCCCAGCCCCCCCCCCAAACAAGCACTCCAACCGACCAAAGGAGGCGCTAGTGCAGTGACCAGGACACATACCCACATCTGGCTTCCCACCCACACACACGGCCAGTTGTGTCTGTAGTGACACCTGACCAAGCCAGAGGTAACACGGGAATTCGAACCGGTGAGCCCCATGTTGGTAGGCAACGGAATAGACCACCACACAATTGACCCAGATGCCTCAATTTACAATTATGGTTCTTCATTTTCAATTTTGGTGCAATGGTTCAGACTTGTGCTTTTGACGGCTGTAGGAGCACCACCGGACAACTGGGTCGGTCGGGCTGAGCTCACGCCACTGCTGGGGGATTAGTTGCCCCGTCACCCACCTCTCTCTGCCACCAGAAAGTCGTGGGCTGTCTTGTGGGGTCTCCTTCCGTCTGTGGTGCATCCGCGTCGTGGCAGTTTGGGCATCTTCGCAGGGTGGCGTCCTATGCTTTGCCAGAAGGCAGGCTGGTGTTGGGGACCGGGTACAGCGGAAAGCCGGCGACTCACGCCGGGCCCTTCTCATGGATCTTCCCAGTTATTCCTGCCCATGCTCCTGCCTCACACATACAGCTGCTCCCTGCCCCCCTGCTCAGCCCCTTGCCCACTTTTTATCATTTTTCAAAATTATGCAGTGGGTTGAGTTGGGCTCAGACCCGGGGGAGAAGTTATGCTTTAAAGACTTTTAGGCAGGGAAAAATGGGGGATTTCCATGTGATGGGCTTACACACAGATCTACACAAGAAAAGAAACAGCCGCATCTTGCACAACATGTTCTTGGAATCATTTGGTCAGCCTTGACGTCAGGCATCTTGAATCAGGTGAGCCATTAAGGACGGCTCAGCAGTAGTTTGGCATAGGTCCACTGTAGAAATATGGTCTAGAGAACATTGTTACCAACATGTGACGCACTTCTAAAAACAAACAATTCTCATAAACGGAGCCATAGATTCTGTTTTGGTTGAGTACAGTAAGAGTCGCATCCTCCCCTCACAATAAAATTTCCCCACATTGATTATTGTTGGTGAATGATCACCAGGAAACCCCCAGCAGACTTGAGCCATGCATTGATATCCGATACTAACATCCAGCCCCCGCCTCCCACACCCCTGTCTCAGATTTGTCTGTGGTACGGGCCACACACCATTGGTAGGATCCCCATGCCATGACACGCTGTCGGTATCCACAGCCACTGCAGCTTGTCTTATCATCAAAAGGGTGGGCTCACTTCAGAGAATGAGGGGGAGGTGTGCGTTTCAGTGGCTGATTGTATCTGAGGACACGCTAACGTTACACAACACGGGGGAATTTAGATTTGCCCAAAAAAGCCTCTGGTCAGCAGAAGCTTTCAGGATAAAGAGAATTAAATTGTGGAAATATTAATCAGCCCGTGAAAGGCTGTTTTGAAGACTTGTGAAAGTTTTGATTGAGCATCATAACTTTGTCAAACTCCGGTTCTGTAAAAGTTTTGCAAACCGTAACGTATGACTGTGAACTGAATTTTATGACATTGAGCAATACAATAAAATAGAAATCTTTTAATATCAATAACATGTATTTACTATTTGTTTATCTTTAATAAAAAATGCAATCAGCTTTAGCCAGAACTGTAAAACAATGAGCAACAGATGTCTTAAAAACTAAGGTCCAGATCAGAAAGACATTGCACAAATGATTCTGACTCCCAAGAGCTCTAGCTGTCTTTTTATTCCCTTTTTTAAATTATTTTATTATTATTATTATTATTATTGCTTTTTATTGCCTGGCTATCTGTTGTATCCTTAGCCAGACAGTCAACCAATCATTCAGCGTTACTCTGCCAGCTAAGCCGTAAGCTAGCCAGTCCATCCGTCAGTCAGCGCTGTGGGCTAGCCGCGTGGCTAGGGCTGTTGGCTGACCTCAACACAAAGTTGGACGGTTGTTCTGAGGCGAGGGGGGCCCTGCGGTCCTTTATAAATAGGGGTCTACTTCGCTCGATTACGGAGACTTCCCGTTGTGGCCAGCATTTGCAAACTAGTCAACCACAGGACCGCTTATTATGTATGTGTTTCTGAATTAGGCCGGTTTGAATTTAGCAATACTCTAATCCGTCTCAAGCTTGTTAATAGTAGCTACACTCACCAATTATCATATTACATTATATTTTGCACTGATGAGGGATTACTTGGATGTTAGTTTTGATAGATAGGACCATATTTTGGCTAACATTGCAGACTGGTTGTGAAGTGATTTTGAAACACTGTTGGGTACTGCCTGTGTTTTTAAATGGTCTGTGTGGTGTGTGATAAATAATAGAGCTGAATGGCAGGCTGTTAACACACCTGGTACTCCAGAAAACTACACCGAATAGAGACTACATCGGTAATCCTCAGTCATATTCTTGATTATCCGGTGCAGTGTCCGTGCACAACAAAGCTAGCCACAGATTTAAACAGGAAATGGAACCTCCAACCCTAGCAGTGTTTGGCTCAATGGGTAGAGCAAAGCACCAAATCCCACATCCCTCCCACACACAAATACTGTAGTGTTGTTGGAGGGTTAGGTGTTTGTCAGTCGTTGAAATTCATTTTGATTTCAGGTTGTGTGTGTGTGTGTGTGTGTGTGTGTGTGTGTGTGTGGGTTGGTTGGTTGGGGGCGTTGTCAGTGAATTTCCCCCATCTCATAGTGAGAGTGAATGTGTCTGTGTGTCTTGGTATGTGCTTGTGTGGTTTACACAGCATCCTCGCCCTCATCCGCCTGCCTGAGTGCATGCAAGAAAAGCCATGAGGGGTAAGGCATGTGCACTAATGTTTGTGTGTGTTTGCCTGTGCGATAACCAGGGAAAGTGTACTCTCAGTATTGATGTCACCACGATCAGCAGGTCACACCTGTTGCAGTCAAACCATTCAGTCCTGCTTTTACTCTTCTACACTTTTACTCTCTAGCCTATGATTCACTCCTTGTTTGCCTTTGAGTCATTTTTTGCGTTTTTGCCCCCTTTTTATTTATTTATTTAATTCAGTTGTTTTTTGGGGAGATTGTCATTCTGTTTTTCGTTTTTTTTTTCAATGCTTTGTAAATTGTACAACACTATAGTCATTGCTGTATCTATGAATAAACATGTTCTGCTGCTGTATTCAAGAGAAATCTTTTTATCTGATTTTCTACAAAAAGTGAAAACCTGCCAGCAAATATAATTAAATGAAGTGAATTTATTCCTGTTTTTAGATAAAAATTAAGTTTTTAGATAAAGAAATTAAGTTTTTAGATATAAATTAATAGTTATGAATTAACAATAAAGAAGTAAAGATTTAATGTTTTATTTGCTGTCAAAATGTGTTTTCCAGACAGTTAAAGGATTAAACATCTGATAACAGTTTCACAAATGATGAAACAGTAATTTAAAGCCAGTTGTATACCATAAAGCCAAAAAATATGTTGTAATTATAGTCATAATTGTCCACATTATCAAGTTCAAGTACTTTATTTGTCACAGACAAAGATCAGTACATTAAGTCAAAATAAACAATAAATAAAAAATAATAAAAAATAATAAATTTGAAAAAAAAACTAGCTGTCTCAAGTATGTGAAAGGTCGTATATGTTGAGAGATCTTATTGCCTGTTGATATAAGTTTCTCTTTAGTCTCTCTGTTTTGGTCCTAAGACTACAGAGGCGTCTACCAGACCCCAGTAGCCTGAACAGTCCGTTGTTAGGGTGAGGAGTGTCACTCATGATCTTCTATCTTTACTATTTCTACAACATCAACTGTAATATAGGTGCTGTACTAATTATTGTAGTAAAGATTCATCTTAAATATTGTATATAATACATCTATTAGTCATAACTTAGTTAAATGGCTCATTAAAATGTAGACCCTTCAGCAAGTTAATTTTCTCAACATTTTGAAATCTTGCTGGTTATCTATCGAGATTTCAGCTAGATTTAGCCATTGTTTCTATTGAGAGACAGTGACACTGCTAACAAACCATTTGAGGGACACTGAAGGATAAATGCTGAATTTTCTAAATATTTAACTGACTGATGTAAAAAAATAAACTTTTGGTTTTTTTTGGCGGGGGGGCAAACACCAGCCAGATAGCGGCCGGATTTAATTTTTATGCTGACTTTAACCCTCAACCATTGTGTCATCCAACCATCTGACATTGTTGCCTTTTGTGCAGCTCATGTGATGAAATAATACTATTTGGTTATTTTTTTTATTTTATTTTTTTTATCCACCAGCAGGCAGCAGACATCATAGTCGGTCCGCAAGCTTCTACCTAAACCCAATGGCTGGGGCTTTTCTCATAAGTGCTGAAAACTCAGCACAATGAGCCAGTGGCCTCTGCATTCATGCACGAGGGCCATTTTGTAGCTTTGCCAGCCAGTCGGCAGATGGAGGGTGGAGCCGATTCCTACACGAGGTCAAAACAACAGTTAACCGCCTGCCTCAACCGTCCTACTGAAATTACGTGGAGCTAAATGTCACATACAGAGGCACTCGTCAAAGATTTAGTTCGTATGTGTCTGAGAGAGAGAGAGCGAGGGATCAGGTGATTGACTGAAGAAGAGATATAATCCTTTTATTGTATTTCGGGGGGGGGGGGGGGTTGGCTGGGTGGTGCGGCCATGCCATGCTGCAAATGATTTAAGCTAAGCTCGATGCACCCTTCTTAACCTTGCATTGAGAATAAACACTCGAGTGCATGAAAAACAAAGACTATATTTTTATTTCTGAAAATAATCAAAATTTCTGTGGTCTTGTCCCCATAAGTTTAGAAAGAGGGACTGATGCAGTAATGGGGTGCAGAGCAACAGCTACTGACCCACTATCGGTAAGCTAGTATCTGGCCACACTGTTTACCGGAGTCACGCTGTTTACCGGAAAATTAACCAATTTGAAAACATTGTTTTCTACCTAATTCTAATTGCAGTTACACCCGTTTCAGCAATTTCCCAGAAACCCAGAGGAGCACTCCACAGGTGTCTTTATTTTCTCTGGAAATGAGTGTTGATTCATTCTCAGCCAAAGAACAGATTTTTTTTTTGCATTCGTTCAATAAATACATATCTGCTGCTGAGTGAATGACGCATTGTGTTAGTTTGTTCACTCCAACGGATGCTCTGCGGTCATGGCCTTTTAGCATAGGGTGTAGTCCTGCGAGAGGAGGCACCAGTCACGCACACGCACACAAGGGTAGTCGCACTGTCTCGTTTATACATACACACACTAACACATGCACATACTCTCGTGTGTGTGTGTGCACGTGTGTACACTCACACACACGCACATAAACAGACACTAACTAACTGAAACTAACTGTCAAACTGAAAGTTTGAAAAGTTGGAGCCTCTCAACAAAGATCTAATTTTTCAACGGTCACTTCTCTTCATATTTGAAACCGCGGTAATCCATTAACACACACACACGTGCGCACACACACACACACACATACTAGGCACAACGTGCACATTTACTCTCACTTCAGATATTCCCACATCCTCCTCATTAGTTTGCACCCAGTGTTCTTACATTTGCTGCATTTTGTTTTGTGTCCCTTTTGCCCTATTTCTAACTCCTGCTCTCTCCTCCTTCATCCCATCCTCTCCCCCAGATGAGTCCAAGCATTACCAGGTGATAATTCATGGGATTGAGCCCTTGCTGGAGACGCCCCTGCAGTGGCTCAGTGAGCACCTAAGCCACCCTGATAACTTCCTGCACATCTGCATTGTCCCCGTCCCCACTGACTGATACCACGGCCATCTCCCCTACGTCCACCACAGCCGCCTCGAGGTTAGACTGCTTTACCTTCTCTAGAGACGGGAGGGGACAAAAGTCACTTCAGGAGTGGGTTCTGACATCAGCAGATGATGTCATAAAAGAGGGATGGCATCCAGGAAACCTGTCCCTGAGACGGAGATGCCCCCCCCACCCCCGCCGTGAACGTCTCGCTTTCTCTCCACATGCCTCTTCTTTGTTCTCTCTCTGTTTGACGTCCTCCTTCCTTGGGGAGGAGTGAGGGAGAAACCCTGACAACACACTGACCAGAGGGAATAGCTCCTCTTGCCCCCCTGTACCTCCTTGCCGCCACCACCTCCTCTCCTCTCCTTTCTCTACAGCCCCCCTCTCTCCATGCCTCTTCTAGTCCAGCATCCCACCTCTCCTCCTCTACTTCTTCTATCTTTTTCATCCCTCCTCACCCCCCCTCCCTTCCTCTTTTCTCTCTCTCTCCCTCCCACTCCCTCCCCTCTTCCGGCAGGGTCAGGAATCATGTTTTTTTCCAGTTGGCTGCCTTAGTTGCACGCACATAATGAGCATCATCATCGCTTGACAATTTGGTGACTTGACCTCTGTGGGTTACTGGGACACTGCATCCGGGAGAAAAATCCCAGTATCTCTATAAAGTCCTTACCTGCAGAGGGAAACCTGTTCTTTTTTTCTTTTTTCTTTTTTTTTTGTGTGTTGTTTTGTTTTTTCTGAATTATGGTTTCTTTCCCCCTAACTGACACCAGGTGAAACATTATTGCCATTTTGCAATGCCTTTTTAACAGTCTTGACTCAGTCCAATTGTCTAGCACTGTTCCTACTTTGAGGACTAGATTCGCATCCCAAAGCCAGGCCCGGTTACCATGGTGCAAGTTTAAGAAGCTGGAGGCTGTGATGAAGTGGCTGGAGTCATTTACGGTGCATTTTCTGTGGGCTGGCCTGGTCCCATCCATGCTGACCTGAACCCGGGTCTGGTTTTGATTCGCTGTGAAATTAGTCTGCTCTAATAGGATGTAGGAGTTCAGTGTCTGTTCAAGGCACAGGAAAGGAATTTTTTTTTAAAGGTGTCAGAGTCACTTTTCTTTTTGTCTCCATTGCTGCAACTTGCCTTGTGTGAATGTGTTTCCCTATACCGTAGGTTCAGCGGCCTGGGGTGGCTGAGCGGTCTGGCAAATTCATTTGTGGTTCAACTGACAGAATGTGCTTAGCTTTAAAACTAAACATTTGGTCCAGCATTACTGGGGGGGGGGGGATTCTGACATCTATTAACATGTTGACGTCTTTTGTTGGGTTTTTGAAATGTTTTAATGAATCATCTTCAGTTTATTTTTTGTTTTTTTGATTAAGTGCAACACATTTATTTCCTTTCTGGGGGGTGTGGGGCCACTTAACAGGCAACAGGGTGTGTGTGTGTGCAACTATTACTAAGAAGGGCATCGGCTGCTTCCAGAGCAAAGTAGAGAACAACAAAAATGAAAGTGAGATAACTTTTCACTTCACTTTAAACCACACCTGAGCATTTTTATCTAAAGCGGTAAATCCTGGTTGTTTTTGTCATTTCTTGTGCCCACAGTTTGTTGATGACTAATATTGGTTTTGTTTGGAGGGCTGAATTCTGTTACTGCACTTTTAATTGATAATGATCAGTAATCCATATTTCTGAACCGATGAACTGACATTCTGACACAGACCCGTGCAACTGCTGCAAAATTCAGATCTGCCAACAGCACAGAAACCCAAGCATCTTAACTGTAGGGCCGCAGTGGAGATGTGTGACAGCACGGGATGGATTGTGACCCGTCATTTGTCGTTCATCGTTGCTGAGCGGCACTGTTCAGTGAACAGGCACCAGACACCCTTTTCAGTTTTTAAGAAACCAGCCCCCAGCCGCTTATTTGTAAGATCTGACCATGCTGCCTGGGTTTCTCTCCAGCCAGTTAGCCCGGTTTATGCCCAGGGTTTTTAATGTGTCTCGCCATAAAGGACACGCTGGCAAATCAGATGTATTTTTACGGTTAAAGACGGAAATCACTGGCTACATCATTGGGATTTATCGAGATCACAAGATGGAAATCAGCAAATGAAGTCCACCTTGTGCCTCCGTACCGCCTCTCTGTTAGGTAATATAGATGACTGTGTGAAGATCACGTTCCCTTCTCCATCGAGAGAAACGAGTGGCATCTACCTGCCACTCATTTAGGTAACCATCCACTGTCGGGGGGGCCATATTTTTAAAAAAAACCCTCCCTTGGTGCAGTAGTGGAAACGGCTGGTGTGTTTAACGAACAGGGACGATGACCAAGCGAGATTTTAAAGTCCTCTTCTAAAACTCCTGTGAGCTGCAAAAATGGTGAAAGTTGTTGGTGTGTTGTCCTGCCAGCCTCCTTTTGGCAGGTAACCCGCCATTTAGAGATTTTATGATCTGTTTTAAACTCCCTTAGTCAAGTAAAGTGTATGCTGAGTTTTAGGGATGGAGCAGCCACTGTAGCCCGTAGACATTTAGACAAAAAGAGGTTATCTTCTGCCATGATACCCCCCACCACCACCACCACCACCTCCAGCTCACGCATTCATCGTATGAATCAACTCTGTTGTAATTATCCTCCTCTTTCTTTCATTTTCTTTATTTTTCTCCTGTCGTTTACTGCCAGCATGCTCCCTCCCTCTCTCTCATCTCCCCTAACTAATTATCTGTTGGTATTCCTCCTGTAGCTAATGAGACCACTAAACTACCCTGACAGACAGGCCCTGGGCTGACGAGCCCACTCCCACCCCACCCTCATGCCCCCGTGTGTGGAAGTGTATGCGAGTGCACGCGTGTGTGTTGTGGTATGTTCACATGTGTGTAAGTGAGCCTGGCTTTCCAAAGTGAGACAGTAAGGGATGTGTGGGAGACTCAGTGTGTGTCACTCTATTTTTTGTGTGTGTGTGTGTGTGTGTGTGTGTACCTAATTACAGACATCATTTATTGCCCCCTGCAGGGGTGTGTGTGTGTGTGTGTGTGTGTGTGTGTGTGTGTGTGTGTGTGTGTGTGTGTGTGTGTGTGTGTGTGTGTGTGTGTGTGTGTGTGTGTGTGTGTTCGTACATAGGCATCCGGTGGAAGCATGTCTGTCTTCTCCTAAACTCATGTCACAGAGCCAGCCCTGTAATTTAGAGTGAATGTGTGTGTGTGTGTGTGTGTTTCTGTGTGTCTGTGTGTGTGTGTCTGTGTGTGTGTGTGTGTGATAGAGAGAGAGACACAGACGGAGACACAGAGATGGAGAGAGGAGTGATGTCACCCATTTCACATGATCACGCCAGGCTTCATCACCACTGCTGTATCTGCCAAGCATGATGGGACATCGGGTTTACAATGTTGAGTCAGGACCCGGGACCGTCGTGGTGTGCTGTGGTGTTTGTGTTTGTGTGTACACACGTTGTGTGCATGATGTGTATGGTAACACATTCCAGCCTGAGACATGTTGATGAAGCGCCTTCATCTCTTTGACACACCTGTTTAATGGGATTTCCCCTAAGCTGCTTCAGATGCTTCCTTTTGTTAAAAAAAAACAGAGGAGAGGTCAGGACCAGAGCGAGACGGAGAGATAACACACGAAGAAGACCAAACCAACTCTCTTTGTGTCTACCAGCGAAAGAAATGGTTAGAAAGACCACCACGTGATGGCTGCTTAGTTGACCGGCTGATAGACTGATATAAACAGCTACAGCCCAACATTTACCAGCAAGTGGGACGGAAACATTCATGTAGAATAAGATATATTTTAATTAGCTTTTAGTTTGTACTGACAAAAAAAAAAGGTTCTTGGCTGACTTCTGATAACACCTACAAACCTACTAATACTATGGACTGCTACCTGTTATTACCCCCGGTGCAGACTCATACCATTACTTCACAGTTAGTGGAACAACACGTGATTGTGACGCAATCACATTTTTTACTTTCATGAGCTCCAACATCCCGCTCTGTGTGTTAAATGGTCAGAACTTCAGATTCCTGTCGTTAGCAGTCATGTAAACGTGGGTTTTGCATGCGTGCACACATTTAAAGTTGAAAAACTGTGCATGGCCTATCCAGCAGAGACGTTGTTACGCTATGGGTGCATAGTTTTGGACATTGACTGGTTCACGGTCATATTAAGATGGACCGTCTGGTGTTAAATCACTTCAGATGGCCATTTCAAATGGATTTGTTTCAATTCTGTTGCCTAGGACAAAGTATCGTCAGAAAATACGACTACGCTATCTGCATTTAATGGTCGATCTCCCATATAACGTCCCTCACTATCCAGAGTGGGGCTACACATCCACAATATGTCCAGTTGTCATTGGTTGTGTGTCCATTGTGTAGTTGCAGCTATGTTTGTTAGTAAGTGCTGACGCAGTAGTATTGTGTAAGTATCGATACAGGTTAATGGGTTGTAGAAGTGTTACCGCGACTTGTTTGTGTCTCCATACAGACTCCAAACACACCAGTCACTGAGCCAGTAATAACTTTTAACTGCCCACTGATTCACACCAGATTCCGCGAAACCTCGCTCTCGCTCTCTCTCTCTCTCCCTCTCTTTGTCTCTGTCTCTTGCTATCTTGAACTCCTCCCCTCTCTCTTTCGCTCACTCGCTCGTATGCTGTTTTCCCTCGCGCTTCCCATCGCTCTCTCTGACACACACACATACACACACACACACTTACCATCAACAGCAAACTATGCCCTGAAACTATGGCCAATCCCCTACTGTCCTGCTTAATTCCGCGAAACTACGCTGTCTCTCTCGCATCACACACACACTATTGTGCATACACTAGTACTTATACATGCACTCGTTGCAGTCACACACACATTAAAACAGGGTTGTTTGTTTCTGGTGTTGTCCAGATGATGGCAGTTTTTGTTGGGGGGGGGGGCTAGTATCAGACAGCAGAGGAGAGAAGAAGCACAATTAGCACATGAGAGTGATTAGTGATGCAAAGGAAGATATGAGTGTATCGCCCAAACCAAGAATGACACAAACACACAATATCCAGAGAGCGGGAAGAGAGAGAGGGCAGACTCCATAGTCTACTGCACACACACACACAACACACTTGGACAGAGAGGTAGGTGTGTGTGTGTGTGTGTGTGTGTATAGGGTTTACTAACATAAACAGGATGACGCCAGAGGGAAGAAAACAAAATATGTAACAAATTTTGCAACTTGACAAGGGGTAAAGGTGGCCGAGCAACAGACAGGCACATATAACATGGTCGCATCGTTGTCCAGATGGACTTGTTTACAAGTACTGCAGTGCAGCATCAGTTGTCTCCCCGACACCCACCGATTTACCAGTAAGCTGACGATTTTAACTTGACTTCTGCTGCTTGGGCCGTTTGGCGGCCATCTTCTTGTGACGTCATCGACCCGACTGTCCCCGATATGAAGCGGGCCCTCTCGTCAAGCGAATCCCGTTTGGATTTGGAAAGCGTCCAACACGTGCACCTAGAAAGTCGCCGCACCTGTCGAATGTTACCTGGTGTTGTGTTGTTTTTGTAAGACGTCTGACGTGTTGAGATCGGAAGGCTTGTTTTTTTCAGGGCGCACATTGGAAAAAGTGTGGGTCTGTTTTTTCTTACCACAACTAATCACTGTGTTTTTCTGGTTTTTGCCTAATCAGCTTTAATTGGTGGCTTTGTTTTCTTTCTCTGGTTTCCCCCCCCCCTCCATTGTTACCATGATTTTTACTTCCTTACAAATCTGTAAAAATGTTTCTTTTTTCTGTGTCGCATCAACATTTAATAAAGATATGAGTTTGTTTTCTACTCGGCTCACCTTGTGTGTCTGCATTCATGTTAAACGTGTGTTGCAGTAGGTCCATATGACAACCGTGTGCAACCTTTATGGGTCTCCCCAGATCTTAACTTAAGTGTGTTTGTTGAAATTT